>NC_034193.2:51887663-52053244 GCF_002021735.2 Oncorhynchus kisutch | reverse complement strand
AGAAAGGGGAAGGAGAGAAAAACAAAACAAAGTGAAACAGAGGCACTACTGGCCAACCAAGGGTTGCTAGCTGCCCCCTGGCTGGCTGACCAACAGGCTCCCACAGTCTCTTTACAAGTTGTTCCAAATGTGTTTAAGGTTAAGTTTAGACATTAACTCAGAATTTTCCAGGTTAGGGTTAAGTTTAGACATTAACTCAGAATTTTCCAGGTTAGGGTTAAGTTTAGACATTAACTCAGAATTTCCAGGTTAAGGTTAAGTTTAGCCATTAACTCAGAATTTTCCATGTTAGGGTTAAGTTTAGACATTAACTCAGAATTTTCCAGGTTAGGGTTAAGTTTAGACATTAACTCAGAATTTTCCAGGGTTACGTTTAAAACATGAACTCAGAATTCTTAAGGTTAGGCATTAAGTCTGAATAGTTCATGTAAGGGTAAGGTTTGGGACAGGCTGAACACAAAATCAACAACAACTTTCTATCGCTGGATTCAAACATACAACCTTTGTCACCAGAGGCAGATGCTTATGCCCATCCTCGTCCCGACCTCCTCAGACATGGATGGAGATCGAATACTGATTGTGTCACAGGTGACCTGGCTGGGCTTGATACAGTTAGGTTTAGAGCGTATGAAGTATGTCCCCATCGCTGTGAGACTCAATACCACGTGGCTGTGAAACTCCACTAAACCCAATACACAACTAATACTCAAAGGCAAAAAAGTGAGTTGAGTTCCTGGTTGCTAGATTTCTGGTTACAGGACAAGGAGTTGAAAACGGAAACACTACCCTGGTAATGACAGGCCTGTCCAGGCTGGTACAGTCTGGTTGGACCGGTGCTTATCACCTACTGCCATGGGCAGCTCTGTAAACCTGAATAAATACTAGGAGACGCAGGCTCACGCGTGCGCGCACACACAGACACAGACGACACTGACGACACAGACGACACACACACACACACCACACACACACACACACACACACACACACACACACACACACACAACACACACACACACACCACACACACACACACACACAGGCACAGACAACACACACACACAGGCACAGACACAGACGACACACACAAACAGACACAGACAACACACACACAAACAAACGATAGCCATGCACACACACCAGTACATCACTGGGCCAAGCTTCCTGACATCCAGGATCTATATAATATGCAGTGTCAGTGGAAGGCCCAACAAATTGTCAAAGACTCCAGTCACCTAAGTCATAGACTTTTTTCTCTGCTACCGCACGCCAAGCGGTACCGAAGCACCAAGTCTAGGACCAAAGGCTCCTCAACAGCTTCTACCCCCAAGCCATAAGACTGCTGAATCCACCAGACTATTCACATGAACCCCCCCCCCCCTTTGTTTTTACACTGCTGCTACTCGCTGTTTATTATCTATGCATAGTCACTTTACAAATGACCTGGACTAACCTTTACATTGACTCGTTATTGTTATGTACATTTATTGTGTTACTTTTTGATTGATTAGATTTTTTAAAACTTTCGTTAATTTAGTAAATATTTGATGAACTATTTCTTAAACTGCATTGTTGGTTAAGGGCTTGCAGTAAGCATTTCACTGCAACGTCTACACCTGTTATATTTGGCACATGTGACAAATACAATTTTTATTTGATATAAAAACATTCATACACCGAAATAGAACCACAAGATGCGCTCATGCACAGACACCTGCCCCTGAAATGGAGCAACCCAGCCATCGACAGCGGCAGTGTGTACCTCAGTAGGCTTTCTAAGTAAATACTCCCTCCCATTAAACAGCCATAAACTGTTTGCAAATGTGACACAGGGCAGAGAAACCAGTAATTACACCTCTAAGTCCACATGTTGGTCAAAGGAGGAGTTGGAACACACAAACCGTCTTCGGTTCAGCCGTGAGAAAACAAGCTAATTAACTAAGCAGTGGGCCGGGTCAGTTAGAGTTAGCTTCAGCTACTCTTAGCCAACACAGTTGTTATTTGTAAAGAGGACTGGTGCAGTGGAGGGTCTACAGTGTGTGTGTGTGTGTGTGTGTTAAAGAGTGTGTGTCTGTCTGTGTGGTGTGTGTGTTCGGGGGGGTGCTCTGCTCCCCCAGGAGAAAAAGAGTGGACTCCTAATCTGTTTTCCTGGCTCTTCTTTAAAGGGAGAGCACGACACTAGAGACACTCTCTGATCTGCTGCCCCATCCCTCGCTTTCTCTCTCTCTCTTTCTCTCCTCCATCGCTCCATCCTTCTCGCGGTCCCTTTAGCTTTTACCCCTGCTGTTTTGGCCAGTGTGTGTGTGTGTGTGTTCTTTTCATTCTGACAGCCCCTCTCCTCTCCTGATGCCGTAGCTATAGAACTGTGACGCCATCATCACATCACTCACTTTTGATTAGTTTTCCTTCCAATCTGTTTTCTATTACAACAGAATGCATGTATGTACTGTGTAAAGCCATAGGCTGTCACAGTGCTTAGTCTTGTGTAACCAGACAAGTGTGTCTCTGAATATTGCATATACTCAGCTGTGACCAAGATTATAATGCTTTACATTGTGTGGTGGTAGCTAACTCACCCCATCCACTGTCAATGTGTAGCTAGAATTAGCGACCACCTGGTAGGTTTAGTAATGTTAAAAATAATAATAATTCATGATGCCACTTGTTTAGCTGTTTGGATGACTCACTTACATTTATATTTGAGTCATTTAGCAGACGCTGTTATCCAGAGGGACTTACAGTTGGTGTGTTCATCTTAAGATAGCTAGGTGGGACAACCACATATCACAGTCGTAGTGAGTACGGTTTTGATCAATAAAGGACCTATCAGCAAAATCAGAGATTGGGGGGGTCGGGGGGGGAGTCAAGTGTAAGTGTTAGTTCAGGAATTCTGAATATATATTTTTTTTGAGGTGAGGAGGAGGATTATTTAAGATGCTCTGGAAGCTGAAATAATCTCCCCCCAAAATGGACGCCGTCCGTCACTCGATGGCCACCATTTTGTTGGCTCTAGTCTGTTTTCAGCACTTCTCGTGTTTAGCTTTTTGGATGAAAATATTTTGGATGAAACTACTCTGTCTCTGTGTCCCACTCCTTAGATGACTGCTTGTCTTCTTATTGGTTACGGTTTGTGTATTTTGAACTCTTCGACCAATGCGAACCAGGCGTTTGACGTTTCCCTCCCTCTCTCTGTTTCCAGGGGCTTCCTGTCTGTGACCGGGGGAGACATGGGCGCTGGCCATCACCTTTACTGACTCTACTGGGAGAGAGTGAGAGCGAAAGGGGGGGAGGGGGGTAGATAGGGAGAGCGAGGGAAGGAGAAAAGGAGAGGGGGAGAGAGAGGGAAGGGAGAGAGAAGAAGAGTGCAAAAGAGCTAGAAAGGCAGAACATTAGAAAAATGAAGAAAGATGGAGGGAGAAAAAGACAGAGACAGGCAGGAATCTGCCTGGATTTTTGATCCTGCCTGGGCAGAACTCGGCTGTGATCACAACATTAATATTCATGAACTCGGCCCCTCACATCCCAACTCAGACCCCCTCCCCACACCCTCTCCCCCACCACCCTTTCTCCCCCTCACCCAATCCCACTCCATTGGGTGGCAACACTTGGTAGTGCCACATGGTGAGACAGCTGTTGCAGGCCAACATGGGCATCTGTGCCCACTACAGAGAGAGAGAGTTCAGGCGAGGAAGGAGGCAGGCGTGGGGTGGCATCAGTTGGGCCAGGGCAGGGAGAGATAGGCCATCAGTGGGCCAGGGCCAGGGCAGGGCAGGGAGAGATAGGCCATCAGTGGGCCAGGGCCAGGGCAGGGCAGGGAGAGATAGGCCATCAGTGGGCCAGGGCCAGGGCAGGGAGAGATAGGCCATCAGTGGGCCAGGGCAGGGCAGGGAGAGATAGGCCATCAGTGGGCCAGGACATTGAGGGCAGGGAGAGCAGGGAGAGAGGGAGACGACCCTGATGCAACCTGAGGCCTGGACTGAAGGAGAGATAAGGGAGAGAGAGGGGTATAATCACCCAATTCCAGCCTGTATGGTGAAAAGTAGAGAGATGGAAAGAGAGTGGGGTAGTTGTGCCATAAGCATCCGATGCCAGCTGTGGGTAAAAGGTAGAGTGAGAGAGACATTGAAAAAGAGAGAGGGGGGGGGGTGAGAGACAGGGAAAGAGAGAGAGCGAGAGAGACTGGGAAAAAGAGGGAGAGAGAGGGAGAAAGAGACAGGGAAAAAGAGGGAGAGAGAGGGAGAAAGAGACAGGGAAAAAAAGAGCGAGAGACAGGGAAAGAGAGAGAGCGAGAGAGACTGGGAGAAAGAGGGAGAGAGAGGGAGAGAGAGGGCATCACAAGCATCCCATGCCAGCTTGTTATGGGTGAGAAGTAGCACCTGTCCTTTAAGAGCAGAGTGGAGCATTAGCATGATAAAACCATCCATACTCCCAGTCCCATGTGAAGTGTTGAGTTCTCTCAATACATACACTAACAACCCCATCCATTCTCTCTCTCTCTCTGTGTCTTTCTCTCATCTCCCCACACCCCCTCGCTCTATCTCTATATCTTCCCCTCTCTCTTCATCCCTCTTTCTCTAACACCCAACACCTCCCCATCCCTCCCTCCCTGATATCTACAGAGGGCATGGGACCATTCCCAGGGTGATTATCCCATGCCAGGTGCCCCCTCCTCCCCCTCTCCTTTCCTCACTCCCTCAGCCCCACCACACACCCTTGCCATTTCCCTCTCTCCCCCGAGCGCCAGCAGTGCCCCCCCCCCCCCCCCCGGTGGCAGTGCCAACGTGGGCAGCCTCTGCCTTGGCGGTTCCCGGGCCTTCTGGTGCCCCAGATAGGCCGTGTGTGAGTGTGTGCGCAATGGGCCAGCCCTATGTGGGCATCGCCAGGCCTTTAAACTGTGTCAATGCTCCAGATGCTGAGAGAGACTGGGATTAGAACAGGCGGACAGGCATCCGTGTGGACACACACACACACCAACATTAATATTGTGTTAGGATCCCCATTAGCTGTTTGCGAAAGCAGCAGCTACTCTTCCTGGGGTCCAACACAGAACATGAACCATGACATAATACAGAACATTAATAGACAAGAACAGAACTACATACATTTAAAATTAAAATATACGTGCTTTCATACATTACTGTCTTCGTAATCATGTGAGTCATAATGCTACTGAATGCCAGTGTAACACATTAAAATGCACTAACAAGGAGGTGCGTTGCAAATAGGCTGACACTTTTGGCTAAATTCCCCTGATGTGAATGAAGCTACCTTGTTTCTATAGTTACCGCCCGTAATGGGTATCCTGGGGTAAAGTATAGACTTTTTACAGTTACCACCCGCAATGGGTTTCCTGGGGTAACATGTCATCTCTTAAATGTGTAGGCCTTTTTTTACAGATACCACCCGCTATGGAATTCTTTAGGTACAATGCAACATTCATGAAATAACCAGGCCTTGAATCTTGAGCCGTGTTACAGTCTATCACCCTTAACGGGTTAGCTGAGATAGTGTAATGGGTTGCAGTCTATCACCCTTAACGGGTTAGCTGAGATAGTGTAATGGGTTGCAGTCTATCACCCTTAACGGGTTAGCTGAGATAGTGTAATGGGTTGCAGTCTACCACCCTTAACGGGTTAGCTGAGATAGTGTAATGGGTTGCAGTCTACCACCCATAAAGGGTTAAGGTCCTTGGCTCCCACTGAGGCTTTCACCTCAGCCACCGTGATCAGAGTTAACAGACGTGAACGCAGCAACCTTGAGTCTGTTGGAGTTTCCTCCCTTTAAACTTCCTATTTCATGGTTTCCACATCAACAGTCTTATATTTCCATCTTAATTCTGCTACACCACATTCACACCCAGCAGTGTCCACCAGTCACTAGTGATGGGGGGAGAAAATCGATACAGTTACATATCGGGACATCGTTTTTTTTAACGATAAATCGTATCATTTCGACAATTTCACAAGATTATTTTTGCGATCGTTGGCTGTACCTGCACCAGAACTCCAGTATTTTCCTTAATAGCTTGTTCTCCATCTTCTTTTTTAAATAGGGACACAAATGTTTTCAGCCCTCTTGTTTCCATGACTGATCAAACTCCTTATTTAATGTCTCTCTCTTGTCCCTCTGCAGCAGACATGGTGAGCAATATGTCTGGAACATCGAATCGCAATAAAAATCACAATATCGAACCGCAATACACATAGAATTGTGACAATCGTATCGGCACCAAAGTCTGATGATAATATGGTATCGTGAGGTGCCTGGTAATTCCCAGCTCTACCATTCACACTCATACCAGTACATAAAGGACAGAACTACATACATTTCAAATACGAATATCAAATCAAATCAAATTTATTTATATAGCCCTTCGTACATCAGCTGATATCTCAAAGTGCTGTACAGAAACCCAGCCTAAAACCCCAAACAGCAAGCAATGCAGGTGTAGAAGCACGGTGGCTAGGAAAAACTCCCTAGAAAGGCCAATACCTAGAAAGAAACCTAGAGAGGAACCAGGCTATGTGGGGTGGCCAGTCCTCTTCTGGCTGTGCCGGGTGGAGATTATAACAGAACATGGCCAAGATGTTCAAATGTTCATAAATGACCAGCATGGTCGAATAATAATAAGGCAGAACAGTTGAAACTGGAGCAGCAGCACAGTCAGGTGGAAGTTGAAACTGGAGCAGCAGCATGGCCAGGTGGACTGGGGACAGCAAGGAGTCATCATGTCAGGTAGTCCTGGGGCATGGTCCTAGGGCTCAGGTCCTCCGAGAGAGAGAAAGAAAGAGAGAAGGAGAGAATTAGAGAACGCACACTTAGATTCACACAGGACACCGAATAGGACAGGAGAAGTACTCCAGATATAACAAACTGACCCCAGCCCCCCGACACATAAACTACTGCAGCATAAATACTGGAGGCTGAGACAGGAGGGGTCAGGAGACACTGTGGCCCCATCCGAGGACACCCCCGGACAGGGCCAAACAGGAAGGATATAACCCCACCCACTTTGCCAAAGCACAGCCCCCACACCACTAGAGGGATATCTTCAACCACCAACTTACCATCCTGAGACAAGGCTGAGTATAGCCCACAAAGATCTCCGCCACGGCACAACCCAAGGGGGGGGCGCCAACCCAGACAGGATGACCACAACAGTGAATCAACCCACTCAGGTGACGCACCCCCTCCAGGGACGGCATGAGAGAGCCCCAGCAAGCCAGTGACTCAGCCCCTGTAATAGGGTTAGAGGCAGAGAATCCCAGTGGAAAGAGGGGAACCGGCCAGGCAGAGACAGCAAGGGCGGTTCGTTGCTCCAGAGCCTTTCCGTTCACCTTCCCACTCCTGGGCCAGACTACACTCAATCATATGACCCACTGAAGAGATGAGTCTTCAGTAAAGACTTAAAGGTTGAGACCGAGTTTGCGTCTCTGACATGGGTAGGCAGACCGTTCCATAAAAATGGAGCTCTATAGGAGAAAGCCCTGCCTCCAGCTGTTTGCTTAGAATACACAATTGATACACTTAAGCGCAACGTTCCATACATCAACAATACTTCGCTGTACTGAGGAAGGTCCAGATGTCCTAATGTCACTGCACCAACGTTCCATACATCAACAATACTTCGCTGTACTGAGGAAGGCCCAGATGTCCTAATGTCAATGCACCAACGTTCCATACATCAACAATACTTCGCTGTACTGAGGAAGGTCCAGATGTCCTAATGTCACTGCACCAACGTTCCATACATCAACAATACTTCGCTGTACTGAGGAAGGCCCAGATGTCCTAATGTCACTGTACCAACGTTCCATACATCAACAATACTTCGCTGTACTGAGGAAGGCCCAGATGTCCTAATGTCACTGCACCAACGTTCCATACATCAACAATACTTCGCTGTACTGAGGAAGGCCCAGATGTCCTAATGTCACTGCACCAACGTTCCATACATCAACAATACTTCGCTGTACTGAGGAAGGCCCAGACGTCCTAATGTCACTGCACCAAAGTTCCATACATCAACAATACTTTGCTGTACTGAGGAAGGTCCAGATGTCCTAATGTCACTGCACCAACGTTCCATACATCAACAAGACTTCGCTGTACTGAGGAAGGCCCAGATGTCCTAATGTCACTGCACCAACGTTCCATACATCAACAATACTTCGCTGTACTGAGGAAGGTCCAGATGTCCTAATGTCACTGTACCAACGTTCCATACATCAACAATACTTCGCTGTACTGAGGAAGGTCCAGATGTCCTAATGTCACTGCACCAACGTTCCATACATCAACAATACTTTACTGTACTGAGGAAGGTCCAGATGTCCTAATGTCACTGCACCAACGTTCCATACATCAACAATACTTTACTGTACTGAGGAAGGTCCAGATGTCCTAATGTCACTGCACCAACGTTCCATACATCAACAATACTTTACTGTACTGAGGAAGGTCCAGATGTCCTAATGTCACTGCACCAACGTTCCATACATCAACAATACTTTACTGTACTGAGGAAGGCCCAGATGTCCTAATGTCACTGCACCAACGTTCCATACATCAACAATACTTCGCTGTACTGAGGAAGGCCCAGATGTCCTAATGTCACTGCACCAATGTTTGTCACATCACACAACACACACACGATCATCCATGAAAGTAAGTTATTGCTACCATTTATGTTAGTATTTACAACTGCTGTGCAGTATCACTGCAGATTGCTAAAGCATTTGTAATGTACTTTGCACAAATAAGTTAGTTACTGATCAATAGAGAGAACATGAATCATTTGAATATAGTGGTTTAAATATATTACAAGTCAAAAGGCTTTGGCAATGGCGTCACATGGTGTATTAATGCCAGAGCAGCACCTTTGAAAGTGGATTTGGATTACACAGAGAGAGAGAGGGAGGGGCCTTGGAGACCTGACATACACACACCCCTGTGTCCACACACTGGCCCTTTAGCTGGGTGCCAATACCCCGCGGGCATGGAGAGATTGGAGACAAACACGCTTATACATTCAGGCACATACAGTACCTCCAGAAAGTATTCACACCCCTTGACTTTCTCCACATTTTGTTGTGTTACAGCCTGCATTTAAAATGGATTCAATTGAGATTTTGTGTCTCTGGCCTACACACAATACCCCATCATGCCAAAGTGGAATTATGTTTTCAAAAATTGTAACAAACAAATTAATTAAAAATGAAAAGCTGAAAGGACTTGAGTCAACTATTCAACCCTTCACATAATAATCTGCATGGACTCAATAACAGTGTTGGATGTGATTTTTGTATGACTACCTCATCTCTCTACCTCACACATACAATTATCTGTAAGGTCCCTCAGTCGAGCAGTGAATTTCAAACAAAGATTCAACCACAAAGAACAGGGAGGTTTTTCAATGCCAGGCAAAGAAGGGCACCTATTGGTAGATAAAAAAAGCAGACATTGAATATATCTTTGAGCATGGTGAAGTAATTAATTACACTTTGGATGGTGTATCAATACACCCAGTCGATACAAAGTTACAGGCGTCCTTCCTAACTCAGTTGACAGAGAGGATGGAAACCACTCAGGGATTTCACCATGATACCAATGGTGATTTGAAACCAGTTACAGAATTTAATGGCTGTGATAGGAGAAAACTGAGGATGGATCAACAACATTGTAGTTACTCCACAATACTAACCTAAATTACAGAGTGAAAAGCAGGAAGCCTGTACAGAATAAATATATTCCAAAACATGCATCCTGTTTGCAAAAATGCACTAAAGTAAAACTGCAAAAACTTTATGTAGTGGATACAAAGCCTTTATGTTGGGGGAAATCCAACACAACACATCACTGAGTACCACTCTTCATATTTTCAAGCATGGTGGTGGTTGCATCATTTTATGGGTATGCTTGTCATCGGCAAGGACTAGGGCGTTTTCTTTGGATAAAAATAAACGAAATAGAGCAAAACACAGGCAAAATCCTAGAGGAAAACCTGGCTCAGTCTGCTTTTCAACAGACACTGGGAGACAAATTCACCTTTCAGCAGGATAACAATCACATTTCTAAAAACATGTTTTCAATTTGTGTGTGTAGATGGGTGAGAGAAAATATACATTGAATCCATTTTGAATTCAGACTGTAACAACAAAATGTGGAATAAGTCAAGGGGTACAAATACTTTCTGAAAGCACTGCATGTATACACAGTGACAAGCAGTCATACACGTGCACGCGCACACACACACCAGGATGGTGCTGAACTGTTCTGAAACAGTTGAAGAGCCACATTAGTATTAGGGGGGGAAGATGGTGATGACACCAATATTGTAAATAAGGGTGGCACATGCGCTTGCTGAAATTAGCTAAAGCTGTATACCATATACAACATCCACAGTCAAATTAATTCAAGTGAATGAGTGGAAATGTTAACAAGGGCCTCTATCTCCCTCTCTCTGTGTATGTACAGTGGGGCAAAAAAGTATTTAGTCAGCCACCAATTGTGCAAGTTCTCCCACTTAAAAAGATGAGAGAGGCCTGTAATTTTCATCATAGGTACACTTCAACTATGACAGACAAAATAAGAAAAACGGTAGGATTTTTTATTAATTTATTTGCAAATTATGGTGGAAAATAAGTATTTGGTCACCTACAAACAAGCAAGATTTCTGGCTCTCACAGACCTGTAACTTGTTCATTTAAGAGGCTCCTCTGTCCTCCACTCGTTACTTGTATTAATGGCACCTGTTTGAACTTGTTATCAGTATAAAAGACACCTGTCCACAACCTCAAACAGTCACACTCCAAACTCCACTATGGCCAAGACTAAAGAGCTGTCAAAGGACACCAGAAACAAAATTGTAGACCTGCACCAGGCTGGGAAGACTGAATCTGCAATAGGTAAGCAGCTTGGTTTGAAGAAATCAACTGTGGGAGCAATTATTAGGAAATGGAAGACATACAAGACCACTGATAATCTCCCTTGATCTGGGGCTCCACGCAAGATCTCACCCCGTGGGGTCAAAATGAACACAAGAACGGTGAGCAAAAATCCCAGAACCACACGGGGGGACCTAGTGAATGACCTGCAGAGAGCTGGGACCAAAGTAACAAAGCCTACAATCAGTAACACACTACGCCGCCAGGGACTCAAATCCTGCAGTGCCAGACGTGTCCCCCTGTTTAAGCCAGTACATCTCCAGGCCCGTCTGAAGTTTGCTAGAGAGCATTTTGATGATCCAGAAGAAGATTAGGAGAATGTCATATGGTCAGTTGAAACCAAAATATAACTTTTTGGTAAAAACTCAACTCGTCGTGTTTGGAGGACAAAGAATGCTGAGTTGCATCCAAAGAACACCATACCTACTGTGAAGCATGAGGGTGGAAATATCAAGCTTTGGGGCTGTTTTTCTGCAAAGGGACCAGGACGACTGATCCGTGTAAAGGAAAGAATGAATGGGGCCATGTATCGTGAGATTTTGAGTGAAAACCTCCTTCCATCAGCAAGGGCATTGAAGATGAAACGTGGCTGGGTCTTTCAGCATGACAATGATCCCAAACACAATGCCCGGGCAAGGAAGGAGTGGCTTCGTAAGAAGCATTTCAAGGTCCTGGAGTGGCCTAGCCAGTCTCCAGATCTCAACCCCATCGAAAATCTTTGGAGGGAGTTGAAAGTCCGTGTTGCCCAGCAACAGCCCCAAAACATCACTGCTCTAGAGGAGATCTGCATGGAGGAATGGGCCAAAATACCAGCAACAGTGTGTGAAAACCTTGTGAAGACTTACAGAAAACGTTTGACCTCTGTCATTGCCAACAAAGAGTATATAACAAAGTATTGAGATAAACTTTTGTTATTGACCAAGTACTTATTTTCTACCATAATTTGCAAATAAATTCATAAAAAATCCTACAATGTGATTTTTTTCTCATTTTTGTCTGTCATAGTTGAAGTGTACCTATGATGAAAATTACAGGCCTTTCTCATCTTTTAAGTGGGAGAACTTGCAGAATTGGTGGCTGACTAAATACTTTTTCCCCCACTGTATGTCCTCCTGTCTGTCAGTGAGCAGTAGTTACTTCTAGTAGTACCAGTCAGTTCTGGAGTGTTAGCCCTCCTATCTAGTTAGTAGTTAGTAGTAGTAGTACCAGTCAGTTTTGGAGTGTTATCCCTCCTATCTAGTTAGTAGTTAGTAGTACCAGTCAGTTATGGAGTGTTAGCCCTCCTATCTAGTTAGTAAGTTAGTAGTACCAGTCAGTTCTGGAGTGTTAGCCCTCCTATCTAGTTAGTAGTTAGTAGTAGTAGTACCAGTCAGTTCTGGAATGTTAGCCCTTCTACCTAGTTAGTAGTTAGTAGTACCAGTCAGTTCTGGAGTTTTAGCCCTCCTATCTAGTTAGTAGTTAGTAGTAGTACTACCAGTCAGTTCTGGAGTGTTAGCACTACCAGGAGCCCTCCTATCAGCCTCGGTTGGCACTGCGTTGGCAACAAGCCCTAATTTAGGGAATTAAAAAGCACTAGACAGGCCCTTTGTGCCACTGCGCGCCCGCTTTAATCTCCCCACGCCTCAGCGGGCACCCACAGCACGCGCACACACACACACACAAACACACGCACACACACAGCGTCAGAAGTGGGCACGGTGCCCATATGACCCTGGGCAATATGGAAATGTCCACCAAAACCACTAACTAAGCGCCCAGGCTGCCTCTGGTAGAGTCAGTACACAGTGGGAACACACTCTAATACCATCCCCCCACTGCACTGAAGCACAGAGATACACACCACACACACCACACCACACACAACACCACACCACACCACAAACACCACAACACGCAGATGCTTGCACATGCAATTAAATGTATGCATAGTTGTATTCATAGAAAGAGCGAGAGAGACAGACACACAGACACAGACACACACGCATAGGCGTACGCATGCATTATTTCAATGTCTTTTTCTATCAAACACAGAAGTTTGTGTTTCTCTTTGAAGTGTGGGTAAGTGTAACTGCAGTGTCGACGACAAGGCCAATTTCTCATGAGGTCATCCATCACCTCTAATGAAACTGGCAGAGCCTAACTGTCTCGCTGTGTGTGTGTGTGTGTGTGTGTGTCTCCCTGGGCAGATCCACTGGCGCCTCGCTAACCCAGGGAGGAGAAATGGACTGATTTAATTACAGATGAAACACACACACACAGGCTGGCTATCACACAGACAGATTTTTTTTCACACAGACTCGCACTCAAAGAGCACAGATTTTAAACAAAGTTCATAAACACACACCTTTTTTCAAGCCAGTCTGTTCATGTTAGCATGTTAGGAGGCTACAATGGGGAGCTGAGTGGGTGCTGACTGGTGTGATGTTGACATGTGTTAAAGCTAAGCTACAAAGCCAAAGCTAACTTAAAAGTGGCAATCAGCAGTTGCTACATCCATTTTTGGACTTAATTATACGTACCGATAGATTTTTGAAGAACACAACGTATAAATGCCTCATGAGCTTAGTTCAACTGTCGTACCACTTCAGAACCAAAAATATAAGCGTGTTTTACTTCAATGTTTGCAAACAATGTAAATTGTAAACACTATATAGCCTCAAAACATGGTTAAACCTATAATGTTGATATCATGGAGGGTCAGTCCTTGTATCCATAGCTTTATCTGTTCATTTGAGAGTGGTTACATTACTCCAGTTCCATGCCTCAGCTTTTTACAGAAACAGGAGCATGCTTTGTTATTGTTGCTACTGTGGATTGCTGCTTTAAGTAGCTTCATAACACGACAGCATGAGAGTTACAGTTGAGGATAAAATTATCAGCGTTTGTTCAATCTGTAGTTAAACGGTCCTCTTTGATGGCGAAGGAGGTGAATATCTCTTTGATTCTTGTTACGAAACCAATAACTAGCCGGCTAATATTGTTGCACTCACTAAGTCTAGGGGTCTCAGGCCTAGTTAACTGGTCTGTAACCGGATTTAAGCTTGTAAATGTGTGAGAAATCAGCGTATGCCCCCCACCCCCCCCTCCCATATCATAACATTCTAAAGAAGGGCATACCAGCTGATGATTGGCTCTTTCATTCAGGCTAATTTTTATCCAGAATTTAGATGTATGGCTGTTGGCCAAAACCTTGGCCACTAGGCTAGAAGCGTTGCTCCCTTCACTCATCAATATCGACCAGACGGGGCTTGTCGAGGGCAGATACTCGTAGCATAATATAAGGAAACTTCTAAACATTATTCAACATGCAAATCTATATAGCCCGGAGGCCTTAGTGATCTCACTTGATGCAGAGAAGGCCTTTAACAGGGTCGAGTGCACCTATCTGATTATGACACTAGGAGATGAGTTCATCAAATGGATAGGGGTATTTGACACCTGTCCTACTGCTGCTGTTCTCACCAAAGGGGTCAGATTTCACACTAGGACATGGAACCAGGTAGGGTTGTCCAATGACCGTTCTGTTATTAGCTGTGGCAATAAGGATGGAGGATGCTATAGGTGGGATCCAATAGGGGACCAAAGGCAATAACATTTCTCCATATGCGGATGATGTTTCGCTGCTCGTGTAGAAATTCTATTCCAAAACTTGTAGACCTTATTACCTCTTTAGGAGCTTCCTCTAGGTATAAAGTGAATTCCTCCAAGTCTGAGGCTATGACACGTAGTGACTCCCAGGCTGTTAATTCAACAATCAGCCTTTCCAATGGCCTCCCTCTGCTTTCACGTACTTGACTATTAAAATCTCTCCTGTGCTAAAATGCATGTATAGATGACCCAAATCCTGCTCTCTATTCAAAATGATCTTCATAGGGGGTGTTGCCTGCCTCTGTCGTGGTTAGGCCGTTCTCACCTTATCAAAATGATCTTGATAGGGGGTGTTGCCTGCCTCTCTGTCGTGGTTAGGCCGTTCTCACCTTATCAAAATGATCTTGATAGGGGGTGTTGCCTGCCTCTCTGTTGTGGTTAGGCCGTTCTCACCTTATCAAAATGATCTTGATAGGGGGTGTTGCCTGCCTCTCTGTCGTGGTTAGGTCGTACTCACCTTATCAAAATGATCTTGATAGGTGGTGTTGCCTGCCTCTGTCGTGGTTAGGCCGTTCTCACCTTATCAAAATGATCTTGATAGGTGGTGTTGCCTGCCTCTGTCGTGGTTAGGCCGTTCTCACCTTATCAAAATGAATATTCTCCCTCGCCTGCTATACCGTTTTCAAATGGTCCCACTTTTACTTCCCAGAAAAACCTTTACCCAGTTAGACCGTGCTATCATTATTTTCTTCTGGCCAAGGAAAAGACCTAGGTTGAAGTACAGCTATCTCACTCTACCTACCAGGTTAGCTGGTCTAGCAGCCCCTTCTCTTAAATGTTATCAACTGGCATCTCAACTGAGCTTTATTGAGAGTATTATTACTGTCCATTAATCACGGTACTCCATTCTGCTTGTTTGTTTTATCTGTTGGCCCCGTTACCTAGTCTACGCCATTTTACCTGCTGTTGTTGTGCTAGCTGATTAGCTGTTGTCTCACCTACTGTTTTAGCTAGCTTTCCCAATTCAACACCTGTGATTACTGCATGCCTCGCTGTATGTTTCTCTCAAATGTCAATATGCCTTGTATACTGTTGTTCAGGTTAGTTATCATTGTTTTAGTTCACAATGGAGCCCCTAGTTCCACTCTTCATGCCCCTGATAACTCCTTTGTCCCACCTCCCACACATGCGGTGACCTCACCCATTACTACCAGCATGTCCAGAGATACAACCTCTCTCATCATCACCCAGTGCCTGGGCTTACCTCCGCTGTACCCGCACCCCACCATACCCCTGTCTGCGCATTATGCCCTGAATATATTCTACCATGCCCAGAAACCTGCTCCTCTTATTCTCTGTCCCCAACGCTCTAGGCGACCAGTTTTGATAGCCTTTAGCCGCACCCTCATACTACTCCTTCTCTGTTCCGCGGGTGATCTGGAGGTAAACCCAGGCCCTGCATGTCCCCAGGCACCCTCATTTGTTGACTTCTGTGATCGAAAAAGCCTTGGTTTCATGCATGTCAACATCAGAAGCCTCCTCCCTAAGTTTGTTTTACTCACTGCTTTAGCACACTCTGCTAACCCTGATGTCCTTGCTGTGTCTGAATCCTGGCTCAGGAAGGCCACCAAAAATTCAGAGATTTCCATACCCAACTATAACATCTTCCGTCAAGATAGAACTGCCAAAGGGGGAGGAGTTGCAGTTTACTGCAGAGATAGCCTGCAAAGTAATGTCATACTTTCCAGGTCCATACCCAAACAGTTCGAACTACTAATTTTGAAAATTACTCTCTCCAGAAATAAGTCTCTCACGGTTGCCGCCTGCTACCGACCCCCCTCAGCTCCCAGCTGTGCCCTGGACACCATTTGTGAATTGATCGCCCCCCATCTAGCTTCAGAGTTTGTTCTGTTAGGTGACCTAAACTGGGATATGCTTAACACCCCGCCAGTCCTACAATCTAAGCTAGATGCCCTCAATCTCACACAAATCATCAAGGAACCCACCAGGTACAACCCTAACTCTGTAAACAAGGGCACCCTCATAGACGTCATCCTGACCAACTGGCCCTCCAAATACACCTCCGCTGTCTTCAACCAGGATCTCAGCGATCACTGCCTCATTGCCTGTATCCGCTACGGAGCCGCAGTCAAACGACCACCCCTCATCACTGTCAAACGCTCCCTAAAACACTTCTGTGAGCAGTCCTTTCTAATCGACCTGGCCCGGGTATCCTGGAAGGACATTGACCTCATCCCGTCAGTTGAGGATGCCTGGTCATTCTTTAAAAGTAACTTCCTCACCATTTTAGATAAGCATGCTCCGTTCAAAAAATGCAGAACTAAGAGCAGATACAGCCCTTGGTTCACCCCAGACCTGACTGCCCTCGACCAGCACAAAAACATCCTGTGGCAGACTGCAATAGCATCGAATAGTCCCCGTGATATGCAACTGTTCAGGGAAGTCCGGAACCAATACACGCAGTCAGTCAGGAAAGCTAAGGCCAGCTTCTTCAGGCAGAAGTTTGCATCCTGTAGCTCCAACTCCAAAAAGTTCTGGGACACCGTGAAGTCCATGGAGAACAAGAGCACCTCCTCCCAGCTGCCCACTGCACTGAGGCTAGGTAACACGGTCACCACTGATAAATCCATGATTATCGAAAACTTCAATAAGCATTTCTCAACGGCTGGCCATGCCTTCCGCCTGGCTACTTCAACCTCGGCCAACAGCTCCGCCCCCCCCGCAGCTCCTCGCCCAAGCCTCTCCAGGTTCTCCTTTAACCAAATCCAGATAGCAGATGTTCTGAAAGAGCTGCAAAACCTGGACCTGTACAAATCAGCTGGGCTTGACAATCTGGACCCTCTATTTCTGAAACTATCTGCCACCATTGTCGCAACCCCTATTACCAGCCTGTTCAACCTCTCTTTCATATCGTCTGAGATCCCCAAGGATTGGAAAGCTGCCGCAGTCATCCCCCTCTTCAAAGGGGGAGACACCCTGGACCCAAACTGTTACAGACCTATATCCATCCTGCCCTGCCTATCTAAGGTCTTCGAAAGCCAAGTCAACAAACAGGTCACTGACCATCTCGAATCCCACCGTACCTTCTCCGCTGTGCAATCTGGTTTCCGAGCCGGTCATGGGTGCACCTCAGCCACACTCAAGGTACTCAACGATATCATAACCGCCATCGATAAAAGACAGTACTGTGCAGCCGTCTTCATCGACCTTGCCAAGGCTTTCGACTCTGTCAATCACCATATTCTTATCGGCAGACTCAGGAGCCTCGGTTTTTCGGATGACTGCCTTGCCTGGTTCACCAATTACTTTGCAGACAGAGTTCAGTGCGTCAAATCGGAGGGCATGCTGTCTGGTCCTCTGGCAGTCTCTATGGGGGTGCCACAGGGTTCAATTCTCGGGCCGACTCTTTTCTCTGTGTATATCAATGATGTTGCTCTTGCTGCGGGCGATTCCCTGATCCACCTCTACGCAGATGACACCATTCTATATACTTTCGGCCCGTCTTTGGACACTGTGCTATCTAACCTCCAAACAAGCTTCAATGCCATACAACACTCCTTCCGTGGCCTCCAACTGCTCTTAAACGCTAGTAAAACCAAATGCATGCTTTTCAACCGGTCGCTGCCTGCACCCGCATGCCCGACTAGCATCACCACCCTGGATGGTTCCGACCTAGAATATGTGGACGTCTATAAGTACCTAGGTGTCTGGCTAGACTGCAAACTCTCCTTCCAGACTCATATCAAACATCTCCAATCGAAAATCAAATCAAGAGTCGGCTTTCTATTCCGCAACAAAGCCTCCTTCACTCACGCCGCCAAGCTTACCCTAGTAAAACTGACTATCCTACCGATCCTCGACTTCGGCGATGTCATCTACAAAATGGCTTCCAAAACTCTACTCAGCAAACTGGATGCAGTTTATCACAGTGCCATCCGTTTTGTCACTAAAGCACCTTATACCACCCACCACTGCGACTTGTATGCTCTAGTCGGCTGGCCCTCGCTACATATTCGTCGCCAGACCCACTGGCTCCAGGTCATCTACAAGTCCATGCTAGGTAAAGCTCCGCCTTATCTCAGTTCACTGGTCACGATGGCAACACCCATCCGTAGCACGCGCTCCAGCAGGTGTATCTCACTGATCATCCCTAAAGCCAACACCTCATTCGGCCGCCTTTCGTTCCAGTACTCTGCTGCCTGTGACTGGAACGAATTGCAAAAATCGCTGAAGTTGGAGACTTTTATCTCCCTCACCAACTTCAAACATCAGCTATCTGAGCAGCTAACCGATCGCTGCAGCTGTACTTGGTCTATTGGTAAATAGCCCACCCTTCTTCACCTACCTCATCCCCATACTGTTTTTATTTATTTACTTTTCTGCTCTTTTGCACACCAATATCTCTACCTGTACATGACCATCTGATCATTCATCACTCCAGTGTTAATCTGCAAAATTGTAATTATTTGCCTACCTCCTCATGCCTTTTGCACACATTGTATATAGACTCCCCCTTTGTTTTCTACTGTGTTATTGACTTGTTAATTGTTTACTCCATGTGTAACTCTTTGTTGTCTGCTCACACTGCTATGCTTTATCTTGGCCAGGTCGCAGTTGCAAATGAGAACTTGTTCTCAACTAGCCTACCTGGTTAAATAAAGGTTAAATTAAAAAAATAAAAAATAAAAAAAGTATTGAAAACTCAAGAGCCTCTTGGCTTAATGGTGAATCAGCTACTATTGGGACAATCCCACTCCGTAAACGTTTATACATATCGCAGACAAAGATAGGCAAGTAACTAAAGACAATTCATTACATGCTGAAGAACATCTCTCTATCTGGGGACAGGTCCGAAATTTAGAAGGGCACAATGATTGTTCCTCATTACTGACCCCTTTGAATGAAACCTAATGTGTCTTGTCTTTACAGTAAGTCTCAGGAAGCAGAAGGTTCCCTTATTCATTGTTTCTGGGATTGTTGTTACATAAAAACCATTCTGGTCGGAGGTTCTACAGGAGATAGATAACGTTTTTGAACACACTCTCTCCAGCTGGGAGCAGCGTTTTGTAGACTGGAAACTAGAGAGGAGCTGCCTCTTCGATTTCCTTACGCACATGTTACACATTTTATTACATTGTGCACAAAAAAATGTATTCTTCTGCTGTGGATATCTGATAAGGCTTCCTCAAGAAGTCAATGGGAACAAAGGGCCATTGATTTAATTCCCAATGAGGCTTTCTCTACTGTAAATAAGCCTCATCAATTTCTTAAGATGTGGGACCCCTTCGTGAACCAACTCCGTCAAAACAAAATGTTAATTTCAGTACTGTCAGGCCTGGCCTGGCGCGATTCAGCTACTCGAGGACAAATCTACTTTATGTAGGCGGTTTGTACTCATACTTGACCTCTGTGATTGTGTAGTCTGACGCTTATTGTGGGTCTATGATCTGTATACTGATTAATGGTATTTTATTTCTTTTTTTATTGTTGTCTTGTCTGTCTGTCTGTCTGTCTGTCAATTGTGCTCTTCATTCTCCTGTGTCTAGTGTTTTTTTGCCTTGTTTTCTTCTATGATATATTTAGTGTATTTTTATTACTCTGTAAAAGCCACAAAAGTTAATTCAAATTATATATATTTTTAAATATAATAAAAATATATAAAATATATAATAAAAAAAATACTGGCATAATCAGTGAAAAGCTGATTGGCATTAGCGTTAGTACGCTAACGAGCCTAGCTTCCCTCCCTGCTGCTCTAGGCAGGTTCACAGTGTTAGCACACTAACTAGCCTAGCTGCTCCTCCCTGCTGCTCTAGGCAGGTTCACAGTGTTAGCACACTAACTAGCCTAGCTTCCCTCCCGGCTGCTTTAGGCAGGTTCATAGTGTTAGCACACTAACTAGCCTAGCTTCCCTCCCTGCTGCTCTAGGCAGGTTCACAGTGTTAGCACACTAACTAGCCTAGCTTCCCTCCCTGCTGCTCTAGGCAGGTTCACAGTGTTAGCACACTAACTAGCCTAGCTGCTCCTCCCTGCTGCTCTAGGCAGGTTCACAGTGTTAGCACACTAACTAGCCTAGCTTCCCTCCCGGCTGCTTTAGGCAGGTTCATAGTGTTAGCACACTAACTAGCCTAGCTTCCCTCCCTGCTGCTCTAGGCAGGTTCACAGTGTTAGCACACTAACTAGCCTAGCTTCCCTCCCTGCTGCTCTAGGCAGGTTCACAGTGTTAGCACACTAACTAGCCTAGCTTCCCTCCCTGCTGCTCTAGGCAGGTTCACAGTGTTAGCACACTAACTAGCCTAGCTGCTCCCCCCTGCTGCTCTAGGCAGGTTCACAGTGTTAGCACACTAACTAGCCTAGCTGCTCCTCCCTGCTGCTCTAGGCAGGTTCACAGTGTTAGCACACTAACTAGCCTAGCTTCCCTCCCTGCTGCTCTAGGCAGGTTCACAGTGTTAGCACACTAACTAGCCTAGCTGCTCCCCCCTGCTGCTCTAGGCAGGTTCACAGTGTTAGCACACTAACTAGCCTAGCTGCTCCTCCCTGCTGCTCTAGGCAGGTTCACAGTGTTAGCACACTAACTAGCCTAGCTTCCCTCCCGGCTGCTTTAGGCAGGTTCATAGTGTTAGCACACTAACTAGCCTAGCTTCCCTCCCTGCTGCTCTAGGCAGGTTCACAGTGTTAGCACACTAACTAGCCTAGCTTCCCTCCCTGCTGCTCTAGGCAGGTTCACAGTGTTAGCACACTAACTAGCCTAGCTGCTCCCCCCTGCTGCTCTAGGCAGGTTCACAGTGTTAGCACACTAACTAGCCTAGCTTCCCTCCCGGCTGCTTTAGGCAGGTTCATAGTGTTAGCACACTAACTAGCCTAGCTTCCCTCCCTGCTGCTCTAGGCAGGTTCACAGTGTTAGCACACTAACTAGCCTAGCTTCCCTCCCTGCTGCTCTAGGCAGGTTCACAGTGTTAGCACACTAACTAGCCTAGCTGCTCCCCCCTGCTGCTCTAGGCAGGTTCACAGTGTTAGCACACTAACTAGCCTAGCTGCGCCTCCCGGCTGCTTTAGGCAGGTTCATAGTGTTAGCACACTAACTAGCCTAGCTTCCCTCCCTGCTGCTCTAGGCAGGTTCACAGTGTTAGCACACTAACTAGCCTAGCTTCCCTCCCTGCTGCTCTAGGCAGGTTCACAGTGTTAGCACACTAACTAGCCTAGCTTCCCTCCCGGCTGCTTTAGGCAGGTTCATAGTGTTAGCACACTAACTAGCCTAGCTTCCCTCCCTGCTGCTCTAGGCAGGTTCACAGTGTTAGCACACTAACTAGCCTAGCTTCCCTCCCTGCTGCTCTAGGCAGGTTCACAGTGTTAGCACACTAACTAGCCTAGCTGCTCCCCCCTGCTGCTCTAGGCAGGTTCACAGTGTTAGCACACTAACTAGCCTAGCTTCCCTCCCGGCTGCTTTAGGCAGGTTCATAGTGTTAGCACACTAACTAGCCTAGCTTCCCTCCCTGCTGCTCTAGGCAGGTTCACAGTGTTAGCACACTAACTAGCCTAGCTTCCCTCCCTGCTGCTCTAGGCAGGTTCACAGTGTTAGCACACTAACTAGCCTAGCTGCACCTCCCTGCTGCTCTAGGCAGGTTCACAGTGTTAGCACACTAACTAGCCTAGCTGCTCCTCCCTGCTTCTCTATGCAGGTTCACAGTGTTAGCACACTAACTAGCCTAGCTGCTCCTCCCTGCTGCTCTAGGCAGGTTCACAGTGTTAGCACACTAACTAGCCTAGCTTCCCTCCCAGCTGCTTTAGGCAGGTTCATAGTGTTAGCACACTAACTAGCCTAGCTTCCCTCCCTGCTGCTCTAGGCAGGTTCACAGTGTTAGCACACTAACTAGCCTAGCTTCCCTCCCTGCTGCTCTAGGCAGGTTCACAGTGTTAGCACACTAACTAGCCTAGCTTCCCTCCCTGCTGCTCTAGGCAGGTTCACAGTGTTAGCACACTAACTAGCCTAGCTGCTCCCCCCTGCTGCTCTAGGCAGGTTCACAGTGTTAGCACACTAACTAGCCTAGCTGCTCCTCCCTGCTGCTCTAGGCAGGTTCACAGTGTTAGTACACTAACTAGCCTAGCTTCCCTCCCGGCTGCTTTAGGCAGGTTCATAGTGTTAGCACACTAACTAGCCTAGCTTCCCTCCCTGCTGCTCTAGGCAGGTTCACAGTGTTAGCACACTAACTAGCCTAGCTTCCCTCCCTGCTGCTCTAGGCAGGTTCACAGTGTTAGCACACTAACTAGCCTAGCTGCTCCCCCCTGCTGCTCTAGGCAGGTTCACAGTGTTAGCACACTAACTAGCCTAGCTTCCCTCCCGGCTGCTTTAGGCAGGTTCATAGTGTTAGCACACTAACTAGCCTAGCTTCCCTCCCTGCTGCTCTAGGCAGGTTCACAGTGTTAGCACACTAACTAGCCTAGCTTCCCTCCCTGCTGCTCTAGGCAGGTTCACAGTGTTAGCACACTAACTAGCCTAGCTGCTCCCCCCTGCTGCTCTAGGCAGGTTCACAGTGTTAGCACACTAACTAGCCTAGCTGCGCCTCCCGGCTGCTTTAGGCAGGTTCATAGTGTTAGCACACTAACTAGCCTAGCTTCCCTCCCTGCTGCTCTAGGCAGGTTCACAGTGTTAGCACACTAACTAGCCTAGCTTCCCTCCCTGCTGCTCTAGGCAGGTTCACAGTGTTAGCACACTAACTAGCCTAGCTTCCCTCCCGGCTGCTTTAGGCAGGTTCATAGTGTTAGCACACTAACTAGCCTAGCTTCCCTCCCTGCTGCTCTAGGCAGGTTCACAGTGTTAGCACACTAACTAGCCTAGCTTCCCTCCCTGCTGCTCTAGGCAGGTTCACAGTGTTAGCACACTAACTAGCCTAGCTGCTCCCCCCTGCTGCTCTAGGCAGGTTCACAGTGTTAGCACACTAACTAGCCTAGCTTCCCTCCCGGCTGCTTTAGGCAGGTTCATAGTGTTAGCACACTAACTAGCCTAGCTTCCCTCCCTGCTGCTCTAGGCAGGTTCACAGTGTTAGCACACTAACTAGCCTAGCTTCCCTCCCTGCTGCTCTAGGCAGGTTCACAGTGTTAGCACACTAACTAGCCTAGCTTCCCTCCCTGCTGCTCTAGGCAGGTTCACAGTGTTAGCACACTAACTAGCCTAGCTGCTCCTCCCTGCTTCTCTATGCAGGTTCACAGTGTTAGCACACTAACTAGCCTAGCTGCTCCTCCCTGCTGCTCTAGGCAGGTTCACAGTGTTAGCACACTAACTAGCCTAGCTTCCCTCCCAGCTGCTTTAGGCAGGTTCATAGTGTTAGCACACTAACTAGCCTAGCTTCCCTCCCTGCTGCTCTAGGCAGGTTCACAGTGTTAGCACACTAACTAGCCTAGCTTCCCTCCCTGCTGCTCTAGGCAGGTTCACAGTGTTAGCACACTAACTAGCCTAGCTTCCCTCCCTGCTGCTCTAGGCAGGTTCACAGTGTTAGCACACTAACTAGCCTAGCTGCTCCCCCCTGCTGCTCTAGGCAGGTTCACAGTGTTAGCACACTAACTAGCCTAGCTGCTCCTCCCTGCTGCTCTAGGCAGGTTCACAGTGTTAGTACACTAACTAGCCTAGCTTCCCTCCCGGCTGCTTTAGGCAGGTTCATAGTGTTAGCACACTAACTAGCCTAGCTTCCCTCCCTGCTGCTCTAGGCAGGTTCACAGTGTTAGCACACTAACTAGCCTAGCTTCCCTCCCTGCTGCTCTAGGCAGGTTCACAGTGTTAGCACACTAACTAGCCTAGCTGCTCCCCCCTGCTGCTCTAGGCAGGTTCACAGTGTTAGCACACTAACTAGCCTAGCTTCCCTCCCGGCTGCTTTAGGCAGGTTCATAGTGTTAGCACACTAACTAGCCTAGCTTCCCTCCCTGCTGCTCTAGGCAGGTTCACAGTGTTAGCACACTAACTAGCCTAGCTTCCCTCCCTGCTGCTCTAGGCAGGTTCACAGTGTTAGCACACTAACTAGCCTAGCTGCTCCCCCCTGCTGCTCTAGGCAGGTTCACAGTGTTAGCACACTAACTAGCCTAGCTGCGCCTCCCTGCTGCTCTAGGCAGGTTCAGTGTTAGCACACTAACTAGCCTAGCTGCGCCTCCCTGCTGCTCTAGGCAGGTTCACAGTGTTAGCACACTAACTAGCCTAGCTGCTCCCCCCTGCTGCTTTAGGCAGGTTCACAGTGTTAGCACACTAACTAGCCTAGCTTCCCTCCCTGCTGCTCTAGGCAGGTTCACAGTGTTAGCACACTAACTAGCCTAGCTTCCCTCCCTGCTGCTCTAGGCAGGTTCAAAGTGTTAGCACATTAACTAGCCTAGCTGCTCCTCCCTGCTGCTCTAGGCAGGTTCACAGTGTTAGCACACTAACTAGCCTAGCTGCGCCTCCCTGCTTTTCTAGGCAGGTTCACAGTGTCCTTTCCTTAAAACAAAGACACACTTTGGCCCAGAAACCGGATACACTCCCACTTCTCCTCCTTCTCTCTCTGCCTTTCTCCTTCTCTCAATCTCCACCTCACACTTTCTTTCTCCCCTTCTCCCTCCTCACCTCGTCACTCTTTCCCTATTTCTTTCTCTGCTTCTCTTTCTCCCTTCTCCTTCGCTCAACCCTCTCTTTCCTTCCCCCCTCTCCTTTTCCTTCTCTTTCTTATTCTCTCCATTTCTCTCTCCCCACTGGTTTCACTTAATAAGCTTCAAAGGGTTTCTGGGCAACGTGGTATCTTAAAAAAAGTAACCATGGCATTTATTTGGCACACAACATCTTCCCTCTTTCTGAGGATATGGGGGTTGCCATGACATCGGTGGGCACCTTATAAAGCACACCATTGTTGCTATTTGTGTGTGTGTGTGTGTGTGTGTCAGGCGTCTTGTGCCAGCTTGGTCTAAACGCTCAGGCTCCTCATATGAAACGCAGAACGTTGCCTATGCCAGGGAGGATAGAATACAATTATACCGGCCAACTCATGCTTACCAGACTAGTCACACACATTCTCTCTCCTTTACTCTCCCTCCCTCTGACACACACAACTGAAAGGTTACACATACAGTGTTCACACTAAACTACGATAATTCTATAAGATAAAATGTCGTGGTTAGGGGCGATATAGGCCTATGTGTTAACAAGTAGTGTCTAAAATAGTTTTTTCTCTCTCAGTGCCAACTCCTCCTTCTCTAACAATGATCTCCTGTAGCTCCCCCTTCCCCACACTACCCACTCCTTAGGCTCTCTTCCTCTATGCCCAGAATGCTTTACTCAGACACCACTGAACACACGCAGACGCAAACCTCTGTCAGACACACACACACACACACACACACAATGGACTGAGGGTCTTGGGCCCATGCAACCATGGACTATGTGTGGTGAGTTCTCATCTCACATCTCTATATTCTGGGCCTCTGGTGGTCTCTATTGGTCACTGTATGTAATTACATTTCTATTCAACCTCAGGTACGAGGCTGGAATTGATTCATTCAATGTAGTTGAAAGAAAACTGATATTATTTCATTTAAAGTCTGCATTGAACCATCCTATTGCAGCTACTGTATCTTACAAACACTGCTGTTTTTTAAAATCTGTTTATGTTTGACTAACTGATAGTCAGGGGCCAAAGCAAAACCTTTCTCCCCTCTAAGCCAAAGTGGACTTATTTTGTTACTGGTGTTGATGGCAGAATTCCCAGTACAGAATTAGGGCCTCTGAGCTCTGATACCGCTCCTGAATCCCATTCCCAGCAAGGCATCATTGCTTTCCTGGTGATCACAGTGGAGGACACCCCTTCTATGTCAAGACTCTCTCCCTCTCTCTCGCACACACACACGCACGCGTGCGCATACACACACACAGCCTCATGGGTTCACACACACAGCCTCATGGGTTCACACACACACACACACACACACACACACACACACACACACACACACACACACACACACACACACACACACACACACACACACACACACACACACACACACACACACACACACACAGCCTCATAGGTTCATACAGTGTAAGTGAGCTACTCCCCGAGCCCAGATAGGATTTAGTTATTAAAAGTGAGTAGTACTACTGTTTGAGTAAAAGTTAGACAGTGTTACTGTGACTACTGACTAAGGCTTCTCATACTGAACTTGAAGGATCACTCACACAGAGGACAAAATTGAAAAAACGTCTGATAAAACTGCAGTTCCACACAATAAACTGACAGCTCTTAAGATTGTTCAAATAGAATGAAGACCAGCTCTATATACGACATTAAAACAAATAGTTTTGAGCTGATTGGAACTCTGGGTCCAATTCATGAAGGCAGGTCTTTGAAGGCGTTAGAAAAGTCCCCTTTATCAAAATGTTCTCTGGGCTGGCTCAGTCCAGTCCAACCTGCACTGAGTAATATGTGTATTCAAGCTTCAAGCTTTGCAGATAGCTGTGAGAGAAGGTTCTCTTTTCTTTCTCTGACTCCCCAGCAAACATGAACCCATTGGCCCCATGTGGGTATTTGGTGGGCATGGTGGGCTAGCCTAAGCCAGCCCAACACAGGCTAGCCCACACCAATCCCACATCAGCCCAACATCAGATATCCTACATCATCACCCAGCCCAACAAGGGCTAGCCCACACCAACTAAACACAGGCTAGCCCACACCAACCCAACACAGGCTAGCCCACACCAACCCAACAGGCTAGCCCACACCAACTAAACACAGGCTAGCCCACACCAGCCCAACACAGGCTAGCCCACACCAACCCAACACGGGCTAGCCCACACCAACCCAACACAGGCTAGCCCACACCAGCCCAACACAGGCTAGCCCATACCAACTAAACACGGGCTAGCCCACACCAGCCCAACACAGGCTAGCCTATACCAACCCAACACAGGCTAGCCTATACCAACTAAACACAGGCTAGCCCACACCAACCCAACACAGGCTAGCCCACACCAGCCCAACACGGGCTATCCTATACCAACTAAACACAGAATAGCCCACACCAGCCCAACACAGGCTAGCCCACACCAACCCAACACAGGCTAGCCCACAACAACCCAACACAGGCTAGCCCACACCAGCCCAACACAGGCTAGCCCACACCAACCCAACACAGGCTAGCCCATACCAACGAAACACAGAATAGCCCACACCAGCCCAACACAGGCTAGCCCATACCAACTAAACACAGAATAGCCCACACCAAAGGCGCATCGGCCCAATGTGGGCAGCCTAGATGGGGCCAATATTTTAGCCCAAATTGGGCCCACACCGAGACAATGTGGACATGTTTGCTGGGGCTAAAACCTACAATTTCTAGTTCCTTGTAATTTTATAGCTCTCTCCACGGTGCCGTGAGAAAACAATATAGTCCAAATCTCCCAATCTCCTTAATGTTGTTTGAATCTAATGTCTCACATTGGGCATATTAAGCAGATTGCCTGCGTTAAACTACTGCTGTCAGAGCAGCATGACAGACATTACCAGCACTTAAGGCACTTTGTTTGTGTATGTGTGTGTGTATGTGTGTGTGTGTGTCTGTCTCTGTTTGTCTGCATGTGTGTGTTTGTTTGTAGGTGTGTATGTGTGTGTCTCTGTTTATCTGCATGTGTGTGTTTGTTTGTAGGTGTGTATGTGTGTTCGAACACCCCAAATCTGATTTTGCCCATTCATCCAAGTCTGTAATCGTGCCCGACAGTTTGGTCCATTTAAAATGTAAAAATAAAGTCATAAAGGCTCAATAAAGTAATCATATCATGCTGCTGCTCTATAACTGTGCTGTCACCTCTACTGTGATCATAAGAGACAGGACCTGAGAGAGAATGACAACATCAATGCTTGGCTAACAACTATCACTGTAATAAACATGTGTATGGATCTGAAAGGCCTTGGTAGACTGTATATTGTGTCAGTACAATGGATATCTTTAATGCCATACAAACCCAATTAACACAATATCTGCTTTACATGCCACTGTTAAGGCCGACACACGCACACGCACACACACACACACACACACACACACACACACACACACACACACACACACACACACACACACACACACACACACACACACACACACACACACACTTGTGGATAATGTGTGCATTGTTATTGTATTGCTAGATATTGTTGCATTGTTGGAGATAGAAACATAACCATTTCGCTGCACCTGCAATAACATCTGCTAAACTGTGTACGCCACCAATAAACTTTGATTTGATCTGAAACACACTCAATCTCTCTCTCTCTCGCACACACGCACACTCATACACCCACCGCCCCCCCCCCACAACGCCTCATTAAAGAAGCCTCTTCATGGGTTCAGTATCAGTTCCCTCAGGCTCCTATCCTGACAGGTGTCTCCCACAGTAGTCCTGTAGGCCCTGTCTAACCCTGTACCAGTGGAGACGCACAAAGTCCTCATTGTGTGTCCCCACAACCCCCCGTACCATTCCTAACACCCCCGTCACACCCCTCCCCCTGTAAAAGCATCCCGGGCATCCTTCTTTAACCGGGGGAGATTATGCAGATTAGCTCTCATGCCACCACAGTGACAGAAGCCCACTTATAAGAGATTCATTCAGAGGAGTCTATAGATCACAGTTCATATAGTCTGTCTATAGATCACAGTTCATATCGTCTGTCTATAGACCACAGTTCATATCATCTGTCTATAGATCACAGTTCATATCGTTTGTCTATAGATCACAGTTCATATCGTCTGTTTATAGACCACAGTTCATCAAATCAAATCCAATTTTATTTGTCACATACACATGGTTAGCAGATGTTAATGCGAGTGTAGCGAAATGCTTGTGCTTCTAGTTCCGACAATGCAGTAATAACCAACAAGTAATCTAACTAACAATTCCAAAACTACTGTCTTATACACAGTGTAAGGGGATAAAGAATATGTACATAAGGATATATGAATGAGTGATGGTACAGAGCAGCATAGGCAAGATACAGTAGATGGTATCGAGTACAGTATATACATATGAGATGAGTATGTAAACAAAGTGGCATAGTTAAAGTGGCTAGTGATACATGTATTACATAAGGATGCAGTCGATGATATAGAGTACAGTATATACATATGCGTATGAGATGAATAATGTAGGGTAAGTAACATTATATAAGGTAGCATTGTTTAAAGTGGCTAGTGATATATTTACATCATTTCCCATCAATTCCCATTATTAAAGTGGCTGGAGTTGAGTCAGTGTCAGTGTCAGTGTGTTGGCAGCAGCCACTCAATGTTAGTGGTGGCTGTTTAACAGTCTGATGGCCTTGAGATAGAAGCTGTTTTTCAGTCTCTCGGTCCCAGCTTTGATGCACCTGTACTGACCTCGCCTTCTGGATGATAGCGGGGTGAACAGGCAGTGGCTCGGGTGGTTGATGTCCTTGATGATCTTTATGGCCTTCCTGTAACATCGGGTGGTGTAGGTGTCCTGGAGGGCAGGTAGTTTGCCCCCGGTGATGCGTTGTGCAGACCTCACTACCCTCTGGAGAGCCTTACGGTTGAGGGCGGAGCAGTTGCCGTACCAGGCGGTGATACAGCCCACCAGGATGCTCTCGATTGTGCATCTGTAGAAGTTTGTGAGTGCTTTTGGTGACAAGCCGAATTTCTTCAGCCTCCTGAGGTTGAAGAGGCGCTGCTGCGCCTTCTTCACGATGCTGTCTGTGTGAGTGGACCAATTCAGTTTGTCTGTGATGTGTATGCCGAGGAACTTAAAACTTGCTACCCTCTCCACTACTGTTCCATCGATGTGGATAGGGGGGTGTTCCCTCTGCTGTTTCCTGAAGTCCACAATCATATCCTTAGTTTTGTTGACGTTGAGTGTGAGGTTATTTTCCTGACACCACACTCCGAGGGCCCTCACCTCCTCCCTGTAGGCCGTCTCGTCGTTGTTGGTAATCAAGCCTACCACTGTTGTGTCGTCCGCAAACTTGATGATTGAGTTGGAGGCGTGGGTGGCCACGCAGTCGTGGGTGAACAGGGAGTACAGGAGAGGGCTCAGAACGCACCCTTGTGGGGCCCCAGTGTTGAGGATCAGCGGGGAGGAGATGTTGTTGCCTACCCTCACCACCTGGGGGCGGCCCGTCAGGAAGTCCAGTACCCAGTTGCACAGGGCGGGGTCGAGACCCAGGGTCTCGAGCTTGATGACGAGCTTGGAGGGCACTATGGTGTTAAATGCCAAGCTGTAGTCGATGAACAGCATTCTCACATAGGTATTCCTCTTGTCCAGATGGGATAGGGCAGTGTGCAGTGTGGTTGAGATTGCATCGTCTGTGGACCTATTTGGGCGGTAAGCAAATTGGAGTGGGTCTAGGGTGTCAGGTAGGGTGGAGGTGATATGGTCCTTGACTAGTCTCTCACTATGATACTGGTGTAAAGACCACAGTTAATATAGTCTGTCTATAGTAGAGACTGGGATGTATGATACTGGTGTATAGACCACAGTACATATAGTCTGTCTATAGATCACAGTTCATATAGTCTGTCTATAGATCACAGTTCATATTGTCTGTCTACAGTAGAGACTGGGATGTATGATACTGGTGTATAGACCACAGTTCATATAGTCTGTCTATAGATCACAGTTCATATAGTCTGTCTATAGTAGAGACTGGGATGTATGATACTGGTGTATAGACCACAGTTCATATAGTCTGTTTATAGAACACAGTTCATATAGTCTGTCTATAGATCACAGTTCATATAGTCTGTCTATAGATCACAGTTTATATAGTCTGTCTATAGATCACAGTTCATATCGTCTGTCTATAGATCACAGTTCATATCGTCTGTCTATAGATCACAGTTCATATCGTCTGTCTATAGATCACAGTTCATATCGTCTGTCTATAGATCACAGTTCATATCGTCTGTCTATAGATCACAGTTCATATCGTCTGTCTATAGATCACAGTTCATATAGTCTGTCTATAGATCACAGTTCATATAGTCTGTCAACAGTAGAGACTGGGATGTATGATACTGGTGTATAGACCACAGTTAATATAGTCTGTCTATAGATCACAGTTCATATAGTCTGTCTATAGTAGAGACTGGGATGTATGATACTGGTGTAAAGACCACAGTTAATATAGTCTGTCTATAGTAGAGACTGGGATGTATGATACTGGTGTATAGACCACAGTTCATATTGTCTGTCTATAGATCACAGTTCATATAGTCTGTTTATAGACCACAGTTCATTTAGTCTGTTTATAGATCACAGTTCATATAGTCTGTTTATAGACCACAGTTCATATAGTCTGTCTATAGATCACAGTTCATATAGTCTGTCTATAGATCACAGTTCATATAGTCTGTCTATACACCACAGTTCATATAGTCTGTCTATAGTAGAGACTGGGATGTATGATACTGGTGTATAGACCACAGTTCATATAGTCTGTCTATAGATCACAGTTCATATAGTCTGTCTATAGTAGAGACTGGGATGTATGATACCGGTGTATAGATCACAGTTCATATAGTCTGTCTATAGTAGAGACTGGGATGTATGATACCGGTGTATAGATCACAGTTCATATAGTCTGTCTACAGTAGAGACTGGGATGTATGATACTGGTGGTGGCTGCAGGGGGTGTTCACACATACATACTGGCTGGTTAGTGGGCTGTACACACACGCACACACACACTGCTGCCTAAACTAGCCCCCCCCCCCCCACACACACACAACCATGCTCACCCTGAGGTCTATATGCGGTCTGTAGCTACTGGTTGGTCAGGCTGTGTAGACTGGGGCTTTGTCACAGTGTGGCATGTAAATCAATAGACTGGGGCTTTAATAGACCCTGTTCACCCTCCTGTGTCTGAATTGGACCTGTGTGTGTGAGGGGGGGGGAATGCGCTAGTTTAGGCAGCAGTGTGTGTGTGTGTGGGCGTGTGCATTCAATCATGTCAGTTGGTTGAGGGGATTAGGAAAGACAGGGATGGTGTTTTAGAGGAATGCAGAGATGGGTGGGAAGAAGAGAGAGAAGAAAGTGATGATAGAATAAGGAGGTTCTGGGATAGGTCGGGGGTCAGATAGGGACAGAGGTTATAAGAGGGTTAAACTTTTCCCTACATGATAAACAGCAGAAAACAGATTTAAGAGAGAAATGCATGCCAATAACGACCATCTGGTTTATTTACCTCATCCTTCTCTCCCAATCTCTTTCCCTCTCCTTCTCTCCCAATCTCTTTCCCTCTCCTTCTCTCCCAATCTCTTTCCTTCTCCTTCTCTCCCAATCTCTTTTCTCTCTCCTTCTCTCCCAATCTCTTTCCCTCTCCTTCTCTCCCAATCTCTTTTCCCTCTCCTTCTCTCCCAATCTTGTTCCCTCTCCTTCTCTCCCAATCTCATTTCCCTCTCCTTCTCTCCCAATCTATTTCCTTCTCCTTCTCTCCCAATCTCTTTTCCCTCTCCTTCTCTCCCAATCTCTTTCCCTCTCCTTCTCTCCCAATCTCTTTCCTTCTCCTTCTCTCCCAATCTCTTTTCCCTCTCCTTCTCTCCCAATCCCTTTTCCCTCTCCTTCTCTCCCAATCTCTTTTCCTTCTCCTTCTCTCCCAATCTCTTTTCCCTCTCGTTCTCTCCCAATCTCTTTCCCTCTCCTTCTCTCCCAATCTCTTTCCCTCTCCTTCTCTCCCAATCTCTTTTCCCTCTCCTTCTCTCCCAATCTTGTTCCCTCTCCTTCTCTCCCAATCTCTTTCCCTCTCCTTCTCTCCCAATCTCTTTCCCTCTCCTTCTCTCCCAATCTCTTTCCCTCTCCTTCTCTCCCAATCTCTTTCCCTCTCCCAATCTCTTTCCCTCTCCTTCTCTCCCAATCTCTTTTCCCTCTCCTTCTCTCCCAATCTTGTTCCCTCTCCTTCTCTCCCAATCTCTTTTCCCTCTCCTTCTCTCCCAATCTTGTTCCCTCTCCTTCTCTCCCAATCTCTTTTCCCTCTCCTACACTCCCAAATTCCCCCATACAAATCTCTCTATCTACACTGTACATATTTGTCAAATCCTAAATAACAAAATCTCTCCACATTGTATGAGGACTGACACAGGACAAATATGTTTTTTCGATATGAGAATGATAACAAACTGAAGTCCAACTGTCAACTATGTTTAGTGTAAAGGCACCTCTATCTGCAGAGCAAAACAACCTTCTTTTGTCTTCAGTTGGATTTGATAGCTTTTTTTTTTTGTTCCCCTGAAAATCTCATGGAACACGTGCCAACATTTTTAAGAGCTACGAAATAACTGGGCTATTTTTTTTTTCACGTCTTCTTCCACCACCTCGCAGGTGTTTCGTTTTAAGGCGTGCTGCACAATGCCAAGCTCTGCTCGCTTTGGCTCGTCTTGAATGCAGAGGGCCCACGGGGGAAAACTTGGGTTGCAGGAGAGAAATCGTATTGATTAGCAATGAACTACGCTTCCCTGTCTCTGTTCTTTATGTCTCTCTCACACACACCCTCTCTGCTCCACTTTTAAAGTGTCGATGGGGGGGGGGGAGAGAAAAAACAAAACCTTTGTATGCCAAGCCAAAAAAAATTGGGGAAGAGAAAACTAAACGTTAAACTGAAAACGTACCTTCTGGTCTGTAGAGAAAGTGAGTGTGCTTGAAGTGGTACAGAACAAAGACGTTGCTTTAAGTGAGACTTGGCGTTTGAAATTAATAAGTGTGACAGGGTGTGTGTTTGCTTCCTTACTTGTGCGTGTGTGTATGTGCATATGTGTGTGTGTGTGCAACAGCAGTATACGTGGCAGCAGAATCTCTACCTTTGTCCGGACCAGCTAGCTTTAGGCCAAAGCGTCAGTCTAACATGAACACCTCTCTTATTTCACCCCTTCATGCCTTTAGGCCAAACACCGGCTCTATAGACTTACCTATTAAACCCTGTTATGAGATACATTTCCATAATGATTTTTCTGCCTCAGAAATAGCCGCCTGTATGAGCAAATATTCAACATGCTATCTCGTTCTGAAACTTGACCTGTTTTGTGAGACAGTGTTTAGTATTCTGGATAAGTCAGTGCTTTAGATACACAAGAACACACACTTGTGTGAAAAAGAACACGGACAAATACATATACACATACACACGCTGCTACTACCACTAAACCATACAATCACAGCCAGAAGTTTGTTCATCTATATCAAAACAGAACACAGTGCAGTGTTTTATACTGCCGCCATGTGGTTTCCTTAAGTAACTACCGGTGAGTCATTTTTAATCGGCCGAGGCTGCGGATCCGTAGGTCACCGCCTCGTTCTTCCCCCCAGGATCCCGCTGGAAAGATTCAGATCATGTTCTGCGCATGTGTTTTCTTTACCTCTACTTTACGCACACATTTTTGTTGACCCTCCCTTCAGATGATGAATTTATTATTATTATCACATTTTTCATTATCAATCGTGAACGATACTTGTTCAAGTTTTCCCGGTGAAACGCCCACGCAGCATCTTCATGCCAATCATTTGAACTCAATCAGTTTCATGGGAATATGCATTTGGATATTGTTTAGTTATGTACAGTGAGCTGATTTTAGAACAGATGCTGTTAAACTGTAACATAGCCTAACTGCGTTTTGTTCAAATCAAACCACTTATTTTGCCTAGTGGCACGCGCTGTTGAGTTGAGGCTGCATGAGAGGAAAATGCATAGGTTCCCACAATCATCCTAAAATGTCATAAGAAATTATGTGTGGTTCTTTATTTTACAGTGACAAACTATGCTATTATTTGGTTCTATTATGTACAATACTATCGTTATGTGCTCTTGCAGACATTTATTCAGCTTAAACAAGTACCAATCGCCAGAGTAGCCTGTTCTCTACTATTGGTAGATAGAGACTTTGCAAATAGAGAATTCCGAACATGTGCAGAAGCTTCGGGACCTTCAGCAGTTGGTAATGTTCCGAGAATACTGATAGTCACTGAGAATGAGTCACTGATGATATGTCCCAAATAGCACACTATTCCCTATGGGCCCTGGTCAAAAGTAGTGCACTACATAGGGAATAGGGAACCATTTGGGATGCCTCCATAGGGAATAGGGAACCATTTGGGATGCACATGAAAGGGCGTGGGTTCTGGTTGAGTAGAGATCTCCTCTAACCACAGTACAGAGGATTGAAGTATGATGCATTGAGCATGATAGGGACATAAACAAACACACACACACACTCATTAACAAACACATACACTCTTCTAGACTATATATTTTATAAGAGAGAGGAGAGAAAGGGAGAGAGGAAGGAGAGAAGAGGATGGACAGGTGGTCAGCCAGTCAGGATCAGTCATACACCTGCTAGATGTAGATGAAAGGATGAGAAGAGGGGGAGATGTATGAGATGGAGAGGGGGATGAAAAGAAGGAGTGGGGAAAGAGGGACCATCTGCTTTTTTTTCAGAGGGACGAAAAAAGGGGAGATAGAACTGGAGAGAGAAGTGGTGAGTGCCAGAATATAGCAGAGGAGAAGAGAGGAGAGACGCAGGAGATGAGAGGAGAGGTAAGGAGAGGAGATTGATTTGGATGGACAATAGCTGACGCCATGATGACAGCTAGTCTTCCTGGGGGGTCCGACACATAACGAAAAATACATTACAGACAAAAAGAGGAGGAGAGACACAGGAGGAGAGACACAGGAGGAGAGGAGAGACACCGGAGGAGAGGAGAGACACCGGAGGAGAGGAGAGACACAGGAGGAGAGACACAGGAGGAGAGACACAGGAGGAGAGGAGAGACACCGGAGGAGAGACACAGGAGGAGGAGAGACACCGGAGGAGAGGAGAGACACCGGAGGAGAGGAGAGACACAGGAGGAGAGACACAGGAGGAGAGGAGAGACACCGGAGGAGAGGAGAGACACAGGAGGAGATTAGAGACACAGGAGGAGAGGAGAGACACAGGAGGAGAGGAGAGACACAGGAGGAGGAGGACAGACACAGGAGGAGAGGAGAGACACCGGAGGAGAGGAGAGACTTATGAGGAGAGGAGAGACACAGGAGGAGAGGAGAGACTTATGAGGAGAGGAGACACACAGGAGGAGAGGAGAAACACAGGTGGAGAATATAGACTTATGAGGAGAGGAGAGACACAGGAGGAGAGGAGAGACACCGGAGGAGAGACACAGGAGGAGAGGAGAGACACAGGAGGAGAGGAGAAACACAGGAGGAGAGTAGAGACTTATGAGGAGAGGAGAGACACAGGAGGAGAGGAGAGACACCGGAGGAGAGACACAGGAGGAGAGGAGAGACACCGGAGGAGAGGAGAGACACAGGAGGAGAGGAGAGACACAGGAGGAGAGACACAGGAGGAGAGGAGAGACACCGGAGGAGAGGAGAGACACAGGAGGAGAGGAGAGACACAGGAGGAGAGACACATGAGGAGAGGAGAGACACAGGAGGAGAGGAGAGACACCGGAGGAGAGGAGAGACACCGGAGGAGAGGAGAGACACCGGAGGAGAGGAGAGACACAGGAGGAGAGGAGAGACACAGGAGGAGAGGAGAGACATGAGGAGAGGAGAGACACAGGAGGAGAGGAGAGACACATGAGGAGAGGAGAGACACCGGAGGAGAGGAGAGGAGAGACACCGGAGGAGAGGAGACACCAGTGGAGAGGAGACACCAGAGAAGAGGAGAGGCAGGAGGGTAGGAGAGACACCGGAGGAGAGGAGAGACACAGGAGGAGAGAAGAGACACCGGTGGAGAGGAAACACCAGAGGAGAGGAGACACAGGAGGAGAGGAGAGGCAGGAGGGTAGGAGAGACACAGGAGGAGAGAAGAGACACCGGAGGAGAGGAGACACCAGTGGAGAGGAGACACCAGAGGAGAGGAGAGGCAGCAGGGTAGGAGAGAGGGCTTGCAGGGCTAAGTCTGGCAGCGGTGTGGATGTAGTGGCACACTAGCATCAGGAGGGGACATGACTCTGCATGCAACTGGGGTCCAGCTGGGTCAACGCTTTGCACAGCCATGTTGTTTTGGCTTTGGTTCTCTAATACACACACACACACACACACACACACACACACACACACACACACACACACACACACACACACACACACACACACACACACACACACACACACACACACACACACACACACACACACTCTCTCTCTCTCTCTCTCTCTCCCTCCCTCCCTCCCTCCCTCCCTCCCTCCCTCCCTCCCTCCCTCCCTCCCTCCCTCCCTCCCTCCCTCCCTCCCTCCCTCCCTCCCTCCCTCCCTCCCTCCCTCCCTCTCTCACACAAACACACATACAGACACAAACACACACATAAATTGCGTGGCTCTGGCTATGCCAGGTCGCTTCCAATGGAAACGCCAAACTGGTTACTCTAACGCTGGGTGACAAGGGCACCTTGGGCTGCAGATGTTCCTCTCCATGACAGATGGTGTTGGCATTGCCAGGGGACAGTGGGCCCGTCCCCGCCCGTGCCAGCCTGCTCCATGCCACCTGCACCCCCTTATACTTCCTCTCTCTGTGGCACACACACACACACACACACATGCAGGCAAGAAAGCACACACACTACAGATACACACATATGAATGCATACACACAAAGACAGACAGACCTTATCTAATCACTCACTCACACATACACACACTTTTACTCCTTCTGTGTACTCTCCCATCCACACCACACACACACTCAGGCCCTCACAAACACACACACCTCACGGCCAACGCAACAATGCTTGTGTGCTTTTGTAGACACAAATCCATCTCCATGGCATTTCAGTGTGTATTCATCATGAATGGATCTCGTATTGCCATTGGTACTAATAGCATTGTAGCTGCTAGTAGTGGGAATTGTAGCTGCTAGTAGTGGGTATTGTAGCTGCTAGTAGTGGGTATTGTAGCTGCTAGTAGTGGGTATTGTAGCTGCTAGTAGTGGGTATTGTAGCTGCTAGTAGTGGGTATTGTAGCTGCTAGTAGTGGGTATTGTAGCTGCTAGTAGTGGGTATTGTAGCTGCTAGTAGTGGGTATTGTAGCTGCTAGTAGTGGGTATTGTAGCTGCTAGTAGTGGGTATTGTAGCTGCTAGTAGTGGGTATTGTAGCTGCTAGTAGTGGGTATTGTAACTGCTAGTAGTGGGTATTGTAGCTGCTAGTAGTGGGTATTGTAGCTGCTAGTAGTGGGTATTGTAGCTGCTAGTAGTGGGTATTGTAGCTGCTAGTAGTGGGTATTGTAGCTGCTAGTAGTGGGTATTGTAGCTGCTAGTAGTGGGTATTGTAACAATCATAATCAGCCATTATGACATAGTCCCAGTAATAACAACATGTATTCAACTCAAATTGCTTGGTGTGAAACACCGTTTTTTGGCAGTAACACAAGTAAAGGTTAAAACCGCTGCAGCTCTATCTGAATTCTGGAATGTTATTGGACCCTCTGTTACAAACCCTGAAACGTGGAATCATGTTGAACATTATCCATTGCAATTTTGTACTTCCACATAAAAAAACAGGATTCCAACAGGATGTTTAATCGATGACAGAGCCTGTTTAATGATACCATTTATCTTCATAGAGATGGTGACAGGATCCTGGAGGCGATTCGTCTGGCCTGGCGAAATCAGCGCTCCAACAGGATTATAACTCCCCCTCCCTCCCTCCCTCCCTCCCTCCCTCCCTCCCTCCCTCCCTCCCTCCCTCCCTCCCTCCCTCCCTCCCTCCCTCCCTCCCTCCCTCCCTCCCTCCCTCCCTCCCTCCCTCCCTCCAAGCCTCTCTCTCACTCTGCCTCTCTCTTTCCATTCCTCCCTCCCTCTCTCACTCTAAGCCTCTCTCTCTCTCTTTCCATTCCTCCCTCCCTCTCTCACTCTAAGCCTCTCTCTGCCTCTCTCTCTCACTGCCTCTCTCACATTCCCTTCCTCCCTCACTCTCTCTGCCTCTCTCTTTCTTTCTCTCCCGCTCAAACCCTGCCGGTGGCCAGATCACCAAACTACTCCACTCAACCACTCCATTCGATTTCAATCAGACGCATTTTACAATGTCGTAAAAGTGTGTGTGTGTGTGTGTGTGCCATCACATAAAAGCCCACTTCAAAACAACTAAAAGTGTCTGGAGTCAGATTACTACACCTACCGTATTCACCATGTTTGGCGGGTCCTCACAACCCTTCCCACTGTTGGCTTCTGGTCTTGGGACATCTCTGAACCATGGATAGAGGAAGACATTGGAATGGATTGGCTGAGAAATGCAGGAAAATGGAGCTGCGGGTAGACAGATGTCCCAAAAGGCACCCTATTCCCTACTTTTGACGTGCACTTTAAAGGGAGACACTTGGAACACAGACATAAACTCATCAAAGGTTTTCTCACAGACGTCATGATGGATTTTCTGGAGGTCTGGACAAGTGAAAGTGCCCCCCATGCCAACTAACAAATAGACAAATCCAACTCTCTCTCTCACACACACACACACACACACACACACACACACACCACACACACACACACACACACACACACACACACACACACACACACACACACACACACACACACACACACACACACACACACACACACACACACACACACACACACACACACACACACACACTACTGTCAGCTAGAACCAGGCTTGGTTAGATGAAACCAGGAAACCAAAAGGGTTTCATATGTTTCTATAATTTAGAACACCTTAGTCGGCCAGATCAATGTCTCCGTCTTGGCCTTGTTCGGTCGTTCCCACTCTGTCCTTCACTTTGTTCTGTGAGAGATTTGGAGGAATGAATCTGGGTGGTGAAACCCATTGAAACCCATTCTTTTGATGCATCGTGAGAAATAGAGTAGAATAAATGTTGTAATGGATCTGGAATGGTCCTGTATGTTCCGACTGGAATGTTGTGCTTCTACACGTTACTATGCTTGATTGGATACTTGCTAGTGTTACGGAAAATAAGGTGACCTTGACATTTGGCTGAACTAGTCCTTCATGATGCATGTCGGTATGTGTCACGCATATTCTAAATGAATGAATACAGTCTCCCTGTTTCTGAGCGACACAGACGGATGCAGGGGATCAGTGGAAGATACTTTTTCTGTGGTCTCTTCTCCCCACCTGCTGAGTCTGACACACAATCCATTAACACTTGAGTTTGGCAAAGCGAGGCTACTTTCTCTCTGCACTTACTTCCAACAGTTAACTCCACATTCTGAGCAGAAGGAGATCGCCCCTGGATCCCCTGAGTCTGTCACTCACTGACCCAGCTGGAGGCTTTTACAGTATCCCCGACTCATCCACACTACACCCGTATCCAAAACGATAGGACCCCTTTATCCCTGCCACCCTTGCTCCCGTGCCAACAAGCGCTCGCCGCCTCTGTCCTAAAACCATGTGTGACATGTCACTACCCAGAGCCACTACCCAGCTCCCTCGGCAAAAAAGAAAACAGGGAAAAGAAAACCAGAACAAAACAACGATCTTATCCCGCCTCGTTAGAACCTGGCAATGCTCCCTCTCTCCTTCCTGTCGTCGTTAGACAATAAGTTGAGTGGAGATTCTCTTAAGTGCTTCTGAAGTAGACCGTTTAGGAGCTTTTAGACGTCATGTTTTTTTAAAGCGGTGGCGGGTAGCGATGGTCGTGGCAACTGGCAGGGGAGGGGGGGAGAGAGCTGTGCCTGTTTTTCTGCCCATGGGGAGAAATGGTGAGTGGTGTGTGTATGTATCTAACGTGTGTGTGCGTGTGTGACAGGAACCCGATGGATGGATGATGGCATGGAGCGGGCGCCATGGCGACGTGCGGTGTAGAAAGCCCACAGCAGGGTGAGGAGGAGGAGGAGGAGGAGGAGGAGGAGGAGGAGGAGAAACAGGGCAAGACGAGAGAGGAGGTGCAGCGGTCTCCATTCTCTTCGCCCTGCCAGGTCTTGATTATGTTAATTGGAATCATTAAGGGAACGACGAGAGACGTCACCTGCAGCTCACACAGCCCTGCACCTGCCACCACAATGACAACATCATTATCATCACACACACACACACACACACACACACAGGGAAGGAAGGAGAGGGAGAGACAGGGGGACAATGGCAGCTCCTGAACAGCCGACTGACGACATCCAAAATACTGATTCTATTCTATCCTACACTCCAGTTCCACTGGATATATAGAAGAGTGGGTACCTGTCCAGGAACATGGCGGTTGTGGCCCAAATCCCACACTATATTTGTTTCACTACTTTTGACCAGGGCCCACCCTATGGGCCTTGGTCAAAAGTAGTGCACTACACATGAAATAGGGTGGCATTTGGGATGAATCCATGGTTTGAGAATGTTATCGGACACCGTAAGACCCACTAGAACCTGGCCCATGATAGCGTCTATGAATGAACCCTTCTCTTTCTATTCACGAACAACCAGAGGGATTCTTCTGTCTCAGCTTGATACTGTTAGCAGAGTGCGAGGATCTCATCTGACAATAAGTGAGGATGTAGTATAATACTATCCACAGCAACAGTCTCTCTGCTCCACTAATTGTGAAAGAGGTTTCATAGACTGGCAGACTGGCACCATTACTGGCACACATCTCCAAGTCCTCCTCATTATTGTGCCCATCCCCATCCCCCTGGCTACACCCATCTCTGCCCCCCCCCCCCCCCCCCCCAGCACCCGGCAAGCTGGCACAGCCCCCAGGCACTGTCTCCCTGCCCAGCTGCTCCTGTCGTTAGTGCCATAGAATGTATCTACCACTGTATTGGTGTAAAGACCAGTTATTCTACCGGCTATCGCATATTGCCCAGGACCTAGCAACTGACTCCTCTAGCCTGGCATTTCAACATCTAAAGCCCAGGAAAGCCTCAGGCGTTTGGGGAAGGTCCGGTCCTCTGCCATGCCATCCGGAGCCTTTCAATTAGCCCCACTGTCGGAGGTCTGAAGGAGCAGAACCAACCACACAGCTCAGAGACATGGGGATATCAGGCTGAGTAGGTCTAACTACCAACAAAACTGGTTGCTCCAAAAGGCTCTGAGGGCCAAGCTGGTCAGGTCAAAGATCGCAGGCCTGGTTTTTCTTGGTGGTTCTGGTTAACTCATGTTTATGGGATAACTGAGAGGTGACCAATATTCAGTAAGGTACACGGTGAAATTTACAATCAATGTATACTGAACAAATTTAGTGCATTCGGAAAGTATTCAGACCCCTTGACTATTTCCACATTTTGTTACGTTACAGCCTTATTCTAAAATGGATTAAATAAATATTTTTCCTCATTAATATACACACAATACCCCATAATGAGAAAGCGAAAAGAGGTTTTTAGAAATGTTTGCAAATCTATTAAAAATAATAACAGAAATATTTACTTAAGTATTTCAGACACTTTGCTATGAGACTTGAAATTGAACTCAGGTGCATCCTATTTTCATTGATCATCCTTGAGGTGTTTCTACAACTTGATTGGAGTCCATCATCAATTGATTTGACATGATTTGGAAAAGCACACACCTGTCTATATAAGGTCCCAGAGTTCACAGTGCATGTCAGAGCAAAACCAAGCCACGAGGTCAAAGGAATTGTCCGTAGAGCTCCGAGAAAGGATTGTGTCAAGGCACAGATCTGGGGAAGGGTACCAAAAAATGTATGCAGCATTGAAGGTCCCCAAGAACACAGTGACCTCCATCATTCATAAATGGAAGAAGTTTGGAACCACCAAGGCTCATTCTAGAGCTGGCCACCCGGCCAAACTGAGCAATCGGGGAAGAAGGGCCTTGGTCAGGGAGGTGACCAAGAACCTGATGGTCAATCTGTCAGAGCACCAGAGTTCCTATATGGAGATGGGAGAACCTTCCATGACCACCATCTCTGCAGCACTCCACCAATCAGGCCTTTATGGTAGAGTGGTCAGACGGAAGCCACTCCTCAGTAAAAGGTACATGAAAGGCCGCTTGGAGTCTGCCCAAAGGAACCTAAAGGACTCTCAGACCATGAGAAACAAGATTCTCTGGTCTGATGAAACCCAGATTGAACTTTTTGGCCTGAATGCTGAGTGTCACATCTGGAGGAAACCTGGCACCATCCCTACGGTGAAGTATAGTGGTGGCAGCATCATGCTGTGGGGATGTTTTTTCAGTGGCAGGGACTGGGAGACTAGTCAGGATCAAGGGAAAGATGAAAGGACAAAGTACAGAGAGAGGCTGTAACGATGCCAAAGGTGCTTCAAGGAGCAGAACCCACCACACAGCTCAAAGACATGGGGATATCAGGCTGAGTAGGTTTGAATACTTATGTAAATGTGATATTTCCATTAAAAAAACATTTATACATTTGCAAACATTTCTAAAAACCAGTTTTTACTTTTTCAATATGCGGTGTATTGTGTGTAAATTTCAATATTGTGTGTAAATTGATGAGGGAAAAAAATATGTCACAAAATGTGGAAAAAGTCAAGGGGTCTGAATACTTTCCGAATGTACTGTATATAATTAATGCAACATGCAACAATTTCAATGATTTTACTGAGTTACAGTTCATATAAGGAAATCAGTCAATTTAACTAAATTCATTAGACCCTAATCTATGGATTTCACATAAATGGGCAGGGGAGCAGCCATGGGTGGGCCTGGGAGGGCATAGGCTCACCCACTGGGGAGCCAGGCCCACCCACTGGGGAGCCAGGCCCACTCACTGGGGAGCCAGGCCCACTCACTGGGGAGCCAGGCCCACCCACTGGGGAGCCAGGCCCACTCACTGGGGAGCCAGGCCCACCCACTGGGGAGCCAGGCCCACTCACTGGGGAGCCAGGCCCACTCAATGGGGAGCCAGGCCCACCCACTGGGGAGCCAGGCCCACTCACTGGGGAGCCAGGCCCACCCACTGGGGTGCCAGGCCCACTCACTGGGGAGCCAGGCTCTGCCAGTCAGACTGAGTTTTTCCCCACAAAAGAGCATTATTACAGACAGAAATACTCCTCAGTTTCATCAGCTGGCCGGGTGGCTGGTATCAGACGATCCCGCAGGTGAAGAAGACGGATTTTGACGTCCTAGGCTGGTGTGGTTACACGGTCTGCGGTTGTAAGGCCGGTTGGATGTACCAAATTCTCTAAAACGAAGTTGGAGGCAGCTTATGGTAGAGAAATTACACTAAATTCTCTGGCAACAGCTCTGGTGGACATACCTGCAGTCAGCATGCCAACTGCACACTCCCTCAAAACTTGAGACTTCTGTGGCATTGTGTTGTAAGACAAAACTGCACATTTCAGAGTGGCCTTTTATTGTTCCCAGCCCAAGGTGAACCTGAGTAATGATCATGCTGTTTCATCAGCTTTTTGATTTGCCACACCTGTCAGGTGGATGGATTATCTTGGCAAAGGAGAAATGCTCACTAGTAGGGATGTAAACAAATTTGGGCACCACATTTTTGAGAAATAAGCTTTTTGTGCATACGGAAAATGTCTGCAATCTTTTAATTTCAGCTCATGAAACATGGGACCAACACTTTACATGTTGCGTTTATATTTTTGTTCAGTATAAATGACTACGAATGTAAATGGAATGGGCTTCTAATCGCTGACTCTAAAATGGGGACAATGAACCTATTCTAACCTATTCTAATTGCACAGAGCACTTGAACTGTGATCATTTCACTACAATTCTTCCCACTAAACTCTGGGACCCCTGAAGAAAGTGTAAACTCTGAGCCTCATTGTTTGTCTTTTGGCGTTAACTAGGCCACTTAGCGATCCGCCATGACGATGATCGGATCCCCCAGGCGTTGAACTTGGCAGCGTCGCCGTGCCCACACCAAAAAACGAATAAGCCCCCCCATCGTCGTCACTCTGCCCCTATTCCCTCCCTCCCTCGCCATGGGAACCAGGCCATCTTTAAAAATGCAGGAGTGCTCGACGAAGCTCCCACAATGCAAGAGGGCTGACATCTGTCTCGCTAAGTGGGCGCACTCTAGTGCTCCTTGTTTGTTCCAATCACGCCCCGACCCCCCTCCTCCATCCTGTACCCTTTCTTTTACTCTCCCCTTCTCTCTGTCCCCCCCTCTCTCTCCCCCTCTATACTCTAGTGTTCCTCCTGTGTTCCCATCACCCTCCCCCTTACCTCTCTTCTATCTCCTCCTCTCTCTCTCTCTCTCTCCAGAGAAGAGAGGAAGGAAGATGAGTCACATGGAATGTGAGGAGGAGAAGGGGAAGATATAGGGTGAAGAGATATGAAGCTTTTTGCTGCTCATGAGATCGCAATCTCAAGATCACTCTGTACTTCCCAGCATATCCTGCATGACCCCCCCCCCCCCCCCCACTATATGCCGAGATTACTTCCCTTTCACCAATATGTAAATTAAGCATGCAACATTCAGTCTTGGAATATCCAGTCAGTCTGTTGATTAAATATCTTGATCATTAGCACGTCAGATGGATGATTGAGATGTAGGCCTCAGAGCTGAGGCAACTCTGATTGGATGTGTTAGTTTACCCTCGTAACCTCCCCACTCAACGGAGATGAGAAATAACAACAGCCCAGACCTTCCCCTCCTTACTAACCAGACCCCCTTATTTTATTCTATATGTTAAGTCCAGAGCAAATATTATTCTCGTCAAACTCTTTTGTGGAAATATAGCCGTCAACCCTTTTGCAAATGCAAATGTAGGCCTAAATCCATGGGCCTCAATCAATGCAAGCATCCCCCATAGCTTTATAAAACACTGAATGCAAATTGCTGTGAGTAAGTAAGTAAGCGGTGTTATTGACAGCATGCCAAGGCCAGGCTACACAATGTAAAGAAGAGCCATCCTTTATATTCCACTGGGGATGTATGGATGTGTGGGATGAGTTCATTTTACCAGGCACACACACACACACACACACATACAAACACACATACGCGCACACACATGCACTCACGCACAAAGGTCCAGGTTCCAGGAAATAAATGAATAATACTTGTTTTAGGCCCCTAACTGAAACACTCAAGTGCATCTGCAGGTTTAAAAGCTACAGTCTGAGATCTGGGACACTGTTCAATAGTCATTTCAACTAATTATATACCCATTGATTGTTGAGGAATGGAACATATAAATGCCTCATAAGCTCAGTATAACCTTAAAGAATCATTGGTATAACAGATTTAATTTTTGAGTGGTTACATTATCCCTCAGTTTTATGCCAAACCAAGTAGTGTGGCGGGGCCACCGTTTTGCTGAAACACAAACTCCAGATTGTGGGCTTTAAGGATGTCAAGAAGAATTCCACCACAGTGAAAGAGCCAGGGGAGAAAGAGACAAGATGCCTGATACATAATGCAGTGTCTCATGCTGAAACAATTCCCTCTGTTTGCTCCTCTAAAGTGCCCATGTTCAATGCTTGTGTACACACCAGCTCTTCATCCCAAATGGCACCCTATCCCCTATAGAGTGCACTACGTCTGACTATAGTGCACTAAATAAGAAATAGGGTGCCATTTGGGCAGTTCACTGCTTTCAGATGTAACTGGAGTGTGGTGAAACTGCACTAAAACATTTTAATAAAACATGGAGGCCGATACTACTGGAATACTTAGTGCTTGGAATACTACATGTTTTCTATGTAGATTCTCTTGGAATACTACATGTTTTCTATGTATATTATCTTGGAATACTACATGTTTTCTATGTATATTATCTTGGAATACTACATGTTTTCTATGTAGATTCTCTTGGAATACTACATGTTTCTATGTATATTATCTTGGAATACTACATGTTTTCTATGTAGATTCTCTTGGAATACTACATGTTTTCTATGTAGATTCTCTTGGAATACTACATGTTTTCTATGTATATTATCTTTGGAATACTACATGTTTTCTATGTAGATTCTCTTGGAATACTACATGTTTTCTATGTAGATTCTCTTGGAATACTACATGTTTTCTATGTATATCGTATATGTATATCATCCCTAAAGCCAACACCTCATTTGGCCGCCTTTCGTTCCAGTACTCTGCTGCCTGTGACTGGAACGAATTGCAAAAATCGCTGAGTTGGAGACTTTTATCTCCCTCACCAACTTCAAACATCAGCTATCTGAGCAGCTAACCGATCGCTGCAGCTGTACATAGTCTATTGGTAAATAGCCCACCCTTTCTCACCTACCTCATCCCCATACTGTTTTTATTTATTTACTTTTCTGCTCTTTTGCACACCAATATCTCTACCTGTACATGACCATCTGATCATTCATCACTCCAGTGTTAATCTGCAAAATTGTAATTATTTGCCTACCTCCTCATGCCTTTTGCACACATTGTATATAGACTCCCCCTTTGGTTTCTACTGTGTTATTGACTTGTTAATTGTTTACTCCATGTGTAACTCTTTGTTGTCTGCTCACACTGCTATGCTTTATCTTGGCCAGGTCGCAGTTGCAAATGAGAACTTGTTCTCAACTAGCCCTACCTGGTTAAATAAGGTGAAATAAAAATAAATAAAAAATATTCTCTTGGAATACTACATGTTTTCTATGTATATTATCTTGGAATACTACATGTTTTCTATGTATATTATCTTGGAATACTACATGTTTTCTATGTAGATTCTCTTGGAATACTACACGTTTTCTATGTATATTCTCCTGGAATACTACATGTTTTCTATGTAGATTCTCTTGGAATACTACATGTTTTCTATGTAGATTCTCTTGGAATACTACATGTTTTCTATGTATATTCTCCTGGAATACTACATGTTTTCTATGTATATTATCTTGGAATACTACATGTTTTCTATGTAGATTCTCTTGGAATACTACATGTTTTCTATGTAGATTCTCTTGGAATACTACATGTTTCTATGTATATTCTCCTGGAATACTACATGTTTTCTATGTATATTATCTTGGAATACTACATGTTTTCTATGTAGATTCTCTTGGAATACTACATGTTTTCTATGTATATTCTCCTGGAATACTACATGTTTTCTATGTAGATTCTCTTGGAATACTACACGTTTTCTATGTAGATTCTCTTGGAAATACTACATGTTTTCTATGTATATTCTCCTGGAATACTACATGTTTTCTATGTAGATTCTCTTGGAATACTACATGTTTTCTATGTATATTCTCCTGGAATACTACATGTTTTCTATGTAGATTCTCTTGGAATACTACATGTTTTCTATGTAGATTCCTCTTGCATGAATCAAAGCACATCAAGGGTAAAACCAAGTAACAAGCCAAAAAATAGATTGACATTTTTATTTCACCAATACAAAATGCAGTTCAGTTCAGATGAAAACTAAACAAGTTACTTCAACATGATTACACTGGTGGAGTGGATGACTCATTCTGCCACAGGGTTGAACAGAAATGTTCATGACTAAAAATGTTAGTCACTTGTCAAACAATCATTGGTGGCACTTGCCCTCCAAATCGTTTTCTGTGAATTAGAAATTCAGACTCAACCACATAACAATACACATAATCAATGTCCACATCTGACATCACAATATAAATATTTTCTGTCCAAAAATGATGAATAGAGTCATCAAAATAGGCTAGAGCAGGTGCTGTGAGGGGAGAAACAAGTATTTAGGGCGATATTTTCGTAGTGCAAGAATGTTGCGTTGCAATGTGCAAAAAATACTATAAACTTCATTATAATCTCGCAGTGTGCGTTTTCTAATTCGCACAGAGCTTTTGCCCTGGAAAATGTCGCCCTTAAACTACAGTATCTTCAGTTACAAGTGCATGGAGGCCACAGCCTCGATATTCCCCTCCTCACGACCAGTCTCACATTTGCATTCTTCCACCACCACATCACGCGCTTCTCCCGCACCTCCACCCCACAGCGCAGAGGCACCGTCACCGTGTGAGCCTTGGATGGAGCGCAGCGGGAACAGGGCGCACGGCGGTGTCCCCCTGCACCCGTCAGCCTGGCAGACTCCCAACCAGAGGGAATGAACAGCGAACTGCATTGACCGAAGCACAGTTTGTTGTGGACTGTCACCGCCGTCGCAGCCATCGGACGTTATCCGCTGTACATGGAAGATCGATTAAAAAAATTAGACTCGCATAAACATTTCGTATTTTGATGTTTCAAGCATTAGGCCCTACTTATGAAAAAATATCCCTTTTAACTTTCTAATTTAGTCTAATCATTTGATTAAACATTAGGCCTACTGTCCTCTATTGCCCTACACCATCTTGTCATTGTTAACCAAATTCGAAAGGTCTGCCTCACCTGAGTAAAAGGCACCGCGGCGCCAGCTCTGTCTGTTGGCAGAGTCTTTGAGACTAAGGGGCAGCGACATGGACATGGTCTTACTGTGGTCGCTCTTATCCATGGCCCTCTGCCACATCTCAAATCCTTGCCTCTTCTTCATTCCCACCCCGCCATTGCCCTGACTGTCGTGGTGCAGATGTGACAGTGGATGCAGAGGCACCGCAGCTGCTTTGTCANCCCCTTATACTTACTCTCTCTGTGGCACCACACACACACCACATGCAGGCAAGAAAGCACACACCACTACAGATACACACATATGAATGCATACACACAAAGACAGACAGACCTTATCTAATCACTCACTCACACATACACACACTTTTACTCCTTCTGTGTACTCTCCCATCCACACCACACACACACTCAGGCCCTCACAAACCCAACCTCACGGCCAACGCAACAATGCCTGTGTGCTTTTGTAGACACACATCCATCTCCATGGCATTTCAGTGTGTATTTATCATGAATGGATCTCGTATTTCCGTTGGTACTAATAGCATTGTAGCTGCTAGTAGTGGGAATTGTAGCTGCTAGTAGTGGGTATTGTAGCTGCTAGTAGTGGGTATTGTAGCTGCTAGTGTGGGTATTGTAACAATCATAATCAGCCATTATGACATAGTCCCAGTAATAACAACATGTATTCAACTCAAATGCTTGGTGTGAAACACCGTTTTTTGGCAGTACACAAGTAAAGGTTTTAAAACCGCTGCAGCTCTATCTGAATTCTGGAATGTTATTGGACCCTCTGTTACAAACCCTGAAACGTGGAATCATGTTGAACATTATCCATTGCAATTTTGTATTTCCACATAAAAAACAGGATTCCAACAGGATGTTTTAATCGATGACAGAGCCTGTTTAATGATACCATTTATCTTCATAGAGATGTGACCAGGATCCTGGAGGCGATTCGTCTGGCCTGGCGAAATCAGCACTCCACCAGGATTATAACTCCCTCTCTCTCTATGCTCTCTCTCTTTCCCTCCCTCCCCTCCCCTCCCCTCCCTCCCTCCCTCCCTCCCTCCCTCCCTCCCTCCCTCCCTCCCCTCCCTCCCTCCCTCCCTCCCTCCCTCCCTCTAAGCCTCTCTCTCACTCTGCCTCTCTCTTTCCATTCCTCCCTCCCTCCCTCTCTCACTCTAAGCCTCTCTCTCTCTTTCCATTCCTCCCTCCCTCTCTCACTCTAAGCCTCTCTCTGCCTCTCTCTCTCACTTTACCTTCCTCCCTCACTCTCTCTGCCTCTCTCTTTCTTTCTCTCCCGCTCAAACCCTGCCGGTGGCCAGATCACCAAACTACTCCACTCAACCACTCCATTCGATTTCAATCAGACGCATTTTACAATGTCGTAAAAGTGTGTGTGTGTGTGCCATCACATAAAAGCCCACTTCAAAAGAACTAAAAGTGTCTGGAGTCAGATTACTACACCTACCGTATCCACCATGTTTGGCGGGTCCTCACAACCCTTCCCACTGTTGGCTTCTGGTCTTGGGACATCTCTGAACCATGGATAGAGGAAGACATTGGAATGGATTGGCTGAGAAATGCAGGAAAATGGAGCTGCGGGTAGACAGATGTCCCAAAATGCACCCTATTCCCTACTTTTGACGTGCACTTTAAAGGGAGACACTTGGAACACAGACATAAACTCATCAAAGGTTTTCTCACAGACGTCATGATGGATTTTCTGGAGGTCTGGACGAGTGAAAGTGCCCCCATGCCAACTAACAAATAGACAAATCCAACTCTCTCTCTCTCACACACACACACACACACACACACACACACACACACACACACACACACACACACACACACACACACACACACACACACACACACACACACACACACACACACACACACACACACACACACACACACACACACACACACACACACACACACACACTGCTGTCAGCTAGAACCAGGCTTGGTTAGATGAAACCAGGAAACCAAAAGGGTTTCATATGTTTCTATAATTTAGATCACCTTAGTCGGCCAGATCAATGTCTCCGTCTTGGCCTTGTTCGGTCGTTCCCACTCTGTCCTTCACTTTGTTCTGTGAGAGATTTGGAGGAATGAATCTGGATGGTGAAACCCATTCTTTTGATGCATCGTGAGAAATAGAGTAGAATGAATGTTGTAATGGATCTGGAATGGTCCTGTATGTTCCGACTGGAATGTTGTGCTTCTACACGTTACTATGCTTGATTGGATACTTGCTAGTGTTACGGAAAATAAGGTGACCTTGACATTTGGCTGAACTAGTCCTTCATGATGCATGTCGGTATGTGTCACGCATATTCTAAATGAATGAATACAGTCTCCCTGTTTCTTATCTGAGCGACACAGACGGATGCAGGGGATCAGTGGAAGATACTTTTTCTGTGGTCTCTTCTCCCCACCTGCTGAGTCTGACACACAATCCATGAACACTTGAGTTACTACTTTCTCTCTCCACATTCTGAGCAGAAGGAGATCGCCCCTGGATCCCCTGAGTCTGTCACTCACTGACCCAGCTGGAGGCTTTTACAGTATCCCCGACTCACCCACACTACACCCGCATCCAAAACGATAGGACCCTTTTATCCCTGCCACCCTTGCTCCCGTGCCAACAAGCGCTCGCCGCCTCTGTCCTAAAACCATGTGTGACATGTCACTACCCAGAGCCACTACCCAGCTCCCTCGGCAAAAAAGAAAACAGGGAAAAGAAAACCAGAACAAAACAACGATCTTATCCCGCCTCGTTAGAACCTGGCAATGCTCCCTCTCTCCTTCCTGTCGTCGTTAGACAATAAGTTGAGTGGAGATTCTCTTAAGTGCTTCTGAAGTAGACCGTTTAGGAGCTTTTAGACGTCATGTTTTTTTAAAGCGGTGGCGGGTAGCGATGGTCGTGGCAACTGGCAGGGGAGGGGGGAGAGAGCTGTGCCTGTTTTTCTGCCCATGGGGAGAAATGGTGAGTGGTGTGTGTGTGTATCTAATGTGTGTGTGCGTGTGTGACAGGAACCCGATGGATGGATGATGGCATGGAGCGGGCGCCATGGCGACGTGCGGTGTAGAAAGCCCACAGCAGGGTGAGGAGGAGGAGGAACAGGGCAAGACGAGAGAGGAGGTGCAGCGGTCTCCATTCTCTTCGCCCTGCCAGGTCTTGATTATGTTAATTGGAATCATTAAGGGAACGACGAGAGACGTCACCTGCAGCTCACACAGCCCTGCACCTGCCACCACAATGACAACATCATTATCATCACACACACACACACACACACACACACACACACACACAGGGAAGGAAGGAGAGGGAGAGACAGGGGGACAATGGCAGCTCCTGAACAGCCGACTGACGACATCCAAAATACTGATTCTATTCTATCCTACACTCCAGTTCCACTGGATATATAGAAGAGTGGTCACCTGTCCAGGAACATGGCGGTTGTGGCCCAAATCCCACACTATATTTGTTTCACTACTTTTGACCAGAGCCCACCCTATGGGCCTTGGTCAAAAGTAGTGCACTACACATGAAATAGGGTGGCATTTGGGATGAATCCATGGTTTAAGAATGTTATCGGACACCGTAAGACCCACTAGAACCTGGCCCATGATAGCGTCTATGAATGAACCCTTCTCTTTCTATTCACGAACAACCAGAGGGATTCTTCTGTCTCAGCTTGATACTGTGAGCAGAGTGCGAGGATCTCATCTGACAATAAGTGAGGATGTAGTATAATACTATCCACAGCAACAGTCTCTCTGCTCCACTAATTGTGAAAGAGACTGGTTTCATAGACTGGCAGACTGGCACCATTACTGGCACACATCTCCAAGTCCTCCTCATTATTGTGCCCATCCCCATCCCCCTGGCTACACCCATCTCTGCCCCCCCCCCAGCACCCGGCAAGCTGGCACAGCCCCCAGGCACTGTCTCACTGCCCAGCTGCTCCTGTCGTTAGTGCCATAGAATGTATCTACCACTGTATTGGTGTAAAGACCAGTTATTCTACCGGCTATCGCCTATTGCCCAGGACCTAGCAACTGACTCCTCTAGCCTGGCATTTCAACATCTAAAGCCCAGGAAAGCCTCAGGCGTTTGGGGAAGGTCCGGTCCTCTGCCATGCCATCCGGAGCCTTTCAATTAGCCCCACTGTCGGAGGTCTGAAGGAGCAGAACCAACCACACAGCTCAGAGACATGGGGATATCAGGCTGAGTACGTCTAACTACCAATAAAACTGGTTGCTCCAAAAGGCTCTGAGGGCCAAGCTGGTCAGGTCAAAGATATCAGGCCTGGTTTTCTTGGTGGTTCTGGTTAACTCATGTTTATGGGATAACTGAGAGGTGACCTAATTAACCACCAATATTCAGTAAGGTACACGGTGAGATTTACAATCAATGTATACTGAACAAATTTTGTGCATTCGGAAAGTATTCAGACCCATTGACTATTTCCACATTTTGTTACGTTACAGCCTTATTCTAAAATTGATTAAATAAATGTTTTTCCTCATTAATATACACACAATACCCCATAATGAGAAAGCGAAAAGAGGTTTTTAGAAATGTTTGCAAATGTATTAAAAATAACAACAGAAATATTTACTTAAGTATTTCAGACACTTTGCTATGAGACTTGAAATTGAGCTCAGGTGCATCCTATTTTCATTGATCATCCTTGAGGTGTTTCTACAACTTGATTGGAGTCCACCATCAATTGATTTGACATGATTTGGAAAAGCACACACCTGTCTATATAAGGTCCCACAGTTGACAGTGCATGTCAGAGCAAAAACCAAGCCACGAGGTCAAAGGAATTGTCCGTAGAGCTCCGAGACAGGATTGTGTCAAGGCACAGATCTGGGGAAGGGTACCAAAAAATGTATGCAGCATTGAAGGTCCCCAAGAACACAGTGGCCTCCATCATTCATAAATGGAAGAAGTTTGGAACCACCAAGGCTCATTCTAGAGCTGGCCACCCGGCCAAACTGAGCAATCGGGGAAGAAGGGCCTTGGTCACGGAGGTGACCAAGAAACTGATGGTCAATCTGTCAGAGCACCAGAGTTCCTATATGGAGATGGGAGAACCTTCCATGACCACCATCTCTGCAGCACTCCACCAATCAGGCCTTTATGGTAGAGTGGTCAGACGGAAGCCACTCCTCAGTAAAAGGTACATGAAAGGCCGCTTGGAGTCTGCCCAAAGGCACCTAAAGGACTCTCAGACCATGAGAAACAAGATTCTCTGGTCTGAGGAAACCATGATTGAACTTTTTGGCCTGAATGCTGAGTGTCACATCTGGAGGAAACCTGGCACCATCCCTACGGTGAAGCATAGTGGTGGTAGCATCATGCTGTGGGGATGTTTTTCAGTGGCAGGGACTGGGAGACTAGTCAGGATCAAGGGAAAGATGAAAGGACAAAGTACAGAGAGAGGCTGTAACGATGCCAAAGGTGCTTCAAGGAGCAGAACCCACCACACAGCTCAAAGACATGGGGATATCAGGCTGAGTAGGTTTGAATACTTATGTAAATGTGATATTTCCATTAAAAAAACATTTATACATTTGAAAACATTTCTAAAAACCTGTTTTTACTTTTTCAATATGCGGTGTATGTGTGTAAATTTCAATATTGTGTGTAAATTGATGAGGGAAAAAAATATTTAATCATTTTTAGAATAAGGCTGTAACGTCACAAAATGTGGAAAAAGTCAAGGGGTCTGAATAGTTTCCGAATGTACTGTATATAATTAATGCAACATGCAACAATTTCAATGATTTTACTGAGTTACAGTTCATATAAGGAAATCAGTCAATTTAACTAAATTCATTAGGCCCTAATCTATGGATTTCACTCACTGGGCCCACTCACTGGGGAGCCAGGCCCACTCACTGGGGAGCCAGGCCCACTCACTGGGGAGCCAGGCCCACTCACTGGGGAGCCAGGCCCACCCACTGGGGAGCCAGGCCCACTCACTGGGGAGCCAGGCCCACTCACTGGGGAGCCAGGGCCACCCACTGGGGAGCCAGGCCCACTCACTGGGGAGCCAGGCCCACTCACTGGGGAGCCAGGCCCACTCACTGGGGAGCCAGGCCCACTCACTGGGGAGCCAGGCCCACTCACTGGGGAGCCAGGCCCACTCACTGGGGAGCCAGGCTCTGCCAGTCAGACTGAGTTTTTCCCCACAAAAGAGCATTATTACAGACAGAAATACTCCTCAGTTTCATCAGCTGGCCAGGTGGCTGGTATCAGACGATCCCGCAGGTGAAGAAGCCGGATTTTGACGTCCTAGGCTGGTGTGGTTACACGGTCTGTGGTTGTAAGGCCGGTTGGATGTACCAAATTTTCTAAAACGAATTTGGAGGCAGCTTATGGTAGAGAAAATAACATTAAATTCTCTGGCAACAGCTCTGGTGGACATACCTGCAGTCAGCATGCCAACTGCACACTCGCTCAAAACTTGAGACTTCTGTGGCATTGTGTTGTAAGACAAAACTGCACATTTCAGAGTGGCCTTTTATTGTCCCCAGCACAAGGTGAACCTGAGTAATGATCATGCTGTTTCATTAGCTTTTTGATTTGCCACACCTGTCAGGTGGATGGATTATCTTGGCAAAGGAGATATGCTCACTAACAGGGATGTAAACACATTTGGGCACCACATTTTTGAGAAATAAGCATTTTGTGCGTACGGAAAATGTCTGCAATCTTTTAATTTCAGCTCATGAAACATGGGACCAACACTTTACATCTTGCGTTTATATTTTTGTTCAGTATAAATGACTACGAATGTAAATGGAATGGGCTTCTAATCGCTGACTCTAAAATGGGGACAATGAACCTATTCTAACCTATTCTAATTGCACAGAGCACTTGAACTGTGATCATTTCACTACAATTCTTCCCACTAAACTCTGGGACCCCTGAAGAAAGTGTAAACTCTGAGCCTCATTGTTTGTCTTTTGGCGTTAACTAGGCCACTTAGCGATCCGCCATGATGATGATCGGATCCCCCAGGCGTTGAACTTGGCAGCGTCGCCGTGCCCACACCAAAAAACGAATAAGCCCCCCCATCGTCGTCACTCTGCCCCTATTCCCTCCCTCCCTCGCCATGGGAACCAGGCCATCTTAAAAAATGCAGGAGTGCTCGACGAAGCTCCCACAATGCAAGAGGGCTGACATCTGTCTCGCTAAGTGGGCGCACTCTAGTGCTCCTTGTTTGTTCCAATCACGCCCGACCCCCCTCCTCCATCCTGTACCCTTTCTTTTACTCTCCCCTTCTCTCTGTCCCCCTCTCTCTCCCCCTCTATACTCTAGTGTTCCTCCTGTGTTCCCATCACCCTCCCCCTTACCTCTCTTCTATCTCCTCCCTCTCTCTCTCTCTCTCTCCAGAGAAGAGAGGAAGGAAGATGAGTCACATGGAATGTGAGGAGGAGAAGGGGAAGATATAGGGTGAAGAGATATGAAGCTTTTTGCTCATGAGATCGCAATCTCAAGATCACTCTGTACTTCCCAGCATATACTGCATGACCCCCCCCCCCACTATATGCCGAGATTACTTCCCTTTCACCATTATGTAAATTAAGCATGCAACATTCAGTCTTGGAATATCCAGTCAGTCTGTTGATTAAATATCTTGATCATTAGCACGTCAGATGGATGATTGAGATGTAGGCCTCAGAGCTGAGGCAACTCTGATTGGATGTGTTAGTTTACCCTCGTAACCTCCCCACTCAACGGAGATGAGAAATAACAACAGCCCAGGCTTTCCCCTCCTTACTAACCAGACCCCCTTATTTTATTCTATATGTTAAGTCCAGAGCAAATATTATTCTCGTCAAACTCTTTTGTGGAAATATAGCCGTCAACCCTTTGCAAATGCAAATGTAGGCCTAAATCCATGGGCCTCAATCAATGCAAGCATCCCCCATAGCTTTATAAAACACTGAATGCAAATTGCTGTGAGTAAGTAAGTAAGCGGTGTTATTGACAGCATGCCAAGGCCAGGCTACACAATGTAAAGAAGAGCCTCCTTTATATTCCACTGGGGATGTATGGATGTGTGGGATGAGTTCATTTTACCAGGCACACACACACACACATACAAACACACATACGCGCACACACATGCACTCACGCACAAAGGTCCAGGTTCCAGGAAATAAATGAATAATACTTGTTTTAGGCCCCTAACTGAAAACACTCAAGTGCATCTGCAGGTTTAAAAGCTACAGTCTGAGATCTGGGACACTGTTCAATAGTCATTTCAACTAATTATATACCCATTGATTGTTGAGGAATGGAACATATAAATGCCTCATAAGCTCAGTATAACCTTAAAGAATCATTGGTACAACAGATTTTAATTTTTGAGTGGTTACATTATCCCTCAGTTTTATGCCAAACCAAGTAGTGTGGCGGGGCCACCGTTTTGCTGAAACACAAACTCCAGATTGTGGCTTTAAGGATGTCAAGAAGAATTCCCACCACAGTGAAAGAGCCAGGGGAGAAAGAGACAAGATGCCTGATACATAATGCAGTGTCTCATGCTGAAACAATTCCCTCTGTTTGCTCCTCTAAAGTGCCCATGTTCAATGCTTGTGTACACACCAGCTCTTCATCCCAAATGGCACCCTATCCCCTATAGAGTGCACTACGTCTGACTATAGTGCACTAAATAAGAAATAGGGTGCCATTTGGGCAGTTCACTGCTTTCAGATGTAACTGGAGTGTGGTGAAACTGCACTAAAACATTTTAATAAAACATGGAGGCCGATACTACTGGAATACTTTAGTGCTTGGAATACTACATGTGTTCTATGTAGATTCTCTTGGAATACTACATGTTTTCTATGTAGATTCTCTTGGAATACTACATGTTTTCTATGTATATTCTCCTGGAATACTACATGTTTTCTATGTAGATTCTCTTGGAATACTACATGTGTTCTATGTAGATTCTCCTGGAATACTACATGTTTTCTATGTAGATTCTCTTGGAATACTACATGTTTTCTATGTAGATTCTCTTGGAATACTACATGTTTTCTATGTAGATTCTCTTGGAATACTACATGTTTTCTATGTATATCGTATATGTATATCATCCCTAAAGCCAACACCTCATTTGGCCGCCTTTCGTTCCAGTACTCTGCTGCCTGTGACTGGAACGAATTGCAAAAATCGCTGAAGTTGGAGACTTTTATCTCCCTCACCAACTTCAAACATCAGCTATCTGAGCAGCTAACCGATCGCTGCAGCTGTACATAGTCTATTGGTAAATAGCCCACCCTTTCTCACCTACCTCATCCCCATACTGTTTTTATTTATTTACTTTTCTGCTCTTTTGCACACCAATATCTCTACCTGTACATGACCATCTGATCATTCATCACTCCAGTGTTAATCTGCAAAATTGTAATTATTTGCCTACCTCCTCATGCCTTTTGCACACATTGTATATAGACTCCCCCTTTGTTTTCTACTGTGTTATTGACTTGTTAATTGTTTACTCCATGTGTAACTCTTTGTTGTCTGCTCACACTGCTATGCTTTATCTTGGCCAGGTCGCAGTTGCAAATGAGAACTTGTTCTCAACTAGCCTACCTGGTTAAATAAAGGTGAAATAAAAATAAATAAAAAATATTCTCTTGGAATACTACATGTTTTCTATGTAGATTCTCTTGGAATACTACATGTTTTCTATGTATATTCTCTTGGAATACTACATGTTTTCTATGTATATTCTCCTGGAATACTACATGTTTTCTATGTAGATTCTCTTGGAATACTACATGTTTTCTATGTAGATTCTCTTGGAATACTACATGTTTTCTATGTAGATTCTCTTGGAATACTACATGTTTTCTATGTATATTCTCCTGGAATACTACATGTTTTCTATGTAGATTCTCTTGGAATACTACATGTTTTCTATGTAGATTCTCTTGGAATACTACATGTTTTCTATGTAGATTCTCTTGGAATACTACATGTTTTCTATGTAGATTCTCTTGGAATACTACATGTTTTCTATGTATATTCTCCTGGAATACTACATGTTTTCTATGTAGATTCTCTTGCATGAATCAAAGCACATCAAGGGTAAAACCAAGTAACAAGCCAAAAATAGATTGACATTTTTATTTCACCAATACAAAATGCAGTTCAGTTCAGATGAAACTAAACAAGTTATTCAACATGATTACACTGTGGAGTGGATGACTCATTCTGCCACAGGGTTGAACAGAAATGTTCATGACTAAAAATGTTAGTCACTTGTCAACAATCATTGGTGGCACTTGCCTCCAAATCGTTTTTCTGTGAATTAGAAATTCAGACTCACACATACAATACACATAATCAATGTCCACATCTGACATCACAATATAAATATTTTCTGTCCAAAAATGATGAATAGAGTCATCAAAATAGGCTAGAGCAGGTGCTGTGAGGGGAGAAACAAGTATTTAGGGCGATATTTTCGTAGTGCAAGAATGTTGCGTTGCAATGTGCAAAAAATACTATAAACTTCATTATAATCTCGCAGTGTGCGTTTTCTAAACGCAGTGTGCGTTTTCTAAAATGTCGCCCTTAAACTACAGTATCTTCAGTTACAAGTGCATGGAGGCCACAGCCTCGATATTCCCCTCCTCACGACCAGTCTCACATTTGCATTCTTCCACCACCATCACGCGCTTCTCCCGCACCTCCACCCCACAGCGCAGAGGCACCGTCACCGTGTGAGCCTTGGATGGAGCGCAGCGGGAACAGGGCGCACGGCGGTGTCCCCCTGCACCCGTCAGCCTGGCAGACTCCCAACCAGAGGGAATGAACAGCGAACTGCATTGACCGAAGCACAGTTTGTTGTGGACTGTCACCGCGTCGCAGCCATCGGACGTTATCCGCTGTACATGGAAGATCGATTTTAAAAAATTAGACTCGCATAAACATTTCGTATTTTGATGTTTCAAGCATTAGGCCCTACTTATGAAAAAATATCCCTTTTAACTTTCTAATTTAGTCTAATCATTTGATTAAACATTAGGCCTACTGTCCTCTATTGCCCTACACCATCTTTGTCATTGTTAACCAAAATCGAAAGGTCTGCCTCACCTGAGTAAAAGGCACCGCGGCGCAGCTCTGTCTGTTGGCAGAGTCTTTGAGACTAAGGGGCAGCGACATGGACATGGTCTTACTGTGGTCGCTCTTATCCATGGCCCTCTGCCACATCTCAAATCCTTGCCTCTTCTTCATTCCCACCCCGCCATTGCCCTGACTGTCGTGGTGTAGATGTGACAGTGGATGCAGAGGCACCGCAGCTGCTTTGTCAGGGAGCGCAGGAGGGCCAGGGCGACCCGTGGACAAGAAGGCAGGGAAAGGCATCCTCGGACCGGGCGCACCTCGGGGGAAAATCCCGCCTCGTCTAAAAAGACCCGACAGACCCAGGTTATTGGGGTTGAGTTTGACTACTTTGACCGTTCCCCGAATAGGCTCCTGTTCGTCGACTGGACCGTTACCGGATGATTCAAAGTCCCGGCTCGCGCCATTCTTAGGAACGCTCTTGATGGAGTTGTGAGGGAATGGAAGAGACAACGCCACGGCAGAAAATGTGGACAAAAACACAAAGTTGATGAAGAAAGTCATTTTTCCCCAACAAAAATAGAAAATCTTTGATATTTTGTTCCAGATTCAGAAAACAATAATTATTCCGCAGCAAATAAATCAATAATTAATTGGTTGTCTATATTTTAGTGGTTCAAGGTCAAGGTTCCAAATGGAAACCTTGCTGTCAGTCTGGGCTACGAGACACTGGAGTTGGTGGCAGCCTTTTATAAGAAATAACCAACCCAGCCTTCACCTCTTGGAAGGTGCCATAATTCCCATGCTAATGGTCAGTATATCACACCTAGCATTTAGGATTTTATTAGGATCCCCATTAGCAGTTGCTGAAGCAGCAGCTACTCTTCCTGGGATCAACACAAAACATGACATAATACCATAAAAACATCTTCCTTTAAACATCAAGAACCGCCCAGACTGAACTACACCTGCTGGGTCATAAGATCCATTGACATTTACAACTTCAAAGGGTTTACGTTTATTACAGGTGAGTGTTTGAAAGGTGGTGAAGACATTTGAAGTAGTCCTATAGAGTTTTGCTAAGCTGTGAGGATGTGAGTTTGAGAGGTACCCTGTATCAACAGAATAATACCTAGCCAAACAAGGGGCTTTCACTTACATGTGGTGGTAAAGTCCTAATGGGTTTATGTTCCATGGGTATAAAGCCCAGCTCCCTTGTTATGGCCCATCATAATGCCATTAGAGTCTTGTGTTCTCTCACCCATGACCTGATCAGTCACTGGCTGTCTGGAGTTCTAGAACCCTGCTAGGAGTTCCCATGGGCTCTGTGTTAATTGACACATGAACTTTCCCATCCCCACCCCCCCCTCGACCACATTCCCATCCCCGCCCCCCCTCGACCACACTCCCATAGGCAGCTTCTATCTGTTAGACACCTGAGCAAGTGAAGTTCAGAATAACTGTTACTGAGTGAAGTGACTGTTAAGGAGAACAAAAATGTATGCACGCACTGCCGTAAACCCCTTTGGATTAAAGTGTCTGCTAAATGGCATATATTATTATATTATAACTCAATGTTACTTAATGTTCCCAGACATGTGACTGACCATGATACTGTGATTCTGCCTCTGACACTGACAGATATATTCCACAAGAGGGAGTAGTTGTCAAAGAGTTTTCCTGTTCACTAGACTGCTAATCATCACAAATTCACATACAGAGAGACACACCCACCCTCCCACATCCACCATAAAACCTAAGCAGTCCCTAAGCACCACAATAACCACAGTCTACTGACAAGGAGGCTTCATCTGCAAGTCTAATTTATTATGGTGTTGTCTCTGGTCTGGTTGACCTACTATGCCTGGGTCAGGCTCTGTTCTCTCTGTTGCTGCTGGTCTAATAATAGGTGTTGCCTAGTCTGACGAACAACACTACTGACACCATCATGGACGCCAACTGAAACAGACACACACAACAAAAACCACACACACGTATTTGGCCACGGGAAACACATTGAAGCGTCATTAACACACACCACAGGCCACGGAAGGGAAACTATAGCTCTGTCTAACTTTGACTCTTCTGAAATAGGTTTAGCTGGCTTTGCTGAGTTCACTCATGTGGTACACACACACACACACAGTGCATGTGGAAACTATGTTTTAACACAAAAGTCTAACTTTGAGGCTAAGTTAATGTTTCAGTTCATTTGTGTTGGGGTGGTGTTAGTGGTTGTGGAGTCTCTCAGGAGGACAGTGTCATGAATGGAGTCATTTCAATAGTAGATTCAAAGGCAGATCTGCATCCCAAATAGCATAAGACTGCATCCCAAATAGCACGCTATTCCCTACTGTACATGGTGCACTACCTTTGATCACAGCCCTATGGGCCCTGGTCAAAAATAGTGCGCCATATAGGGAATAGGGTTCCATTTGGGATGCAGACTTAATCTTATCTGCCTTGGCATCCACTATTGAAATGACTCCATTCATGACACTGTCTTCCTGAGTGAGAGACTCAATAACAGCTAGCAGTGATTGTGTTATTTTGTCTGATATACATTTGGGTAACTCTCACCATATACATTTGGGTAACTCTCACCATATACATTTGGGCAACTCTCCCCATATACATTTGGGTAACTCTCATCATATACATTTGGGTAACTCTCACCATATACATTTGGGTAACTCTCATCATATACATTTGGGCAACTCTCCCCATATACATTTGGGCAACTCTCATCATATACATTTGGGTAACTCTCATCATATACATTTGGGTAACTCTCACCATATACATTTGGGCAACTCTCCCCATATACATTTGGGCAACTCTCCCCATATACATTTGGGTAACTCTCACCAAGTTTGGGGTGACTTAGAAATGTCCTTGTTTTTGAAAGAAAAGCTCATTTTTTGTCTATTAAAATAACATCAAATTGATCAGAAATACAGTGTAGACAATGTTGTAAATGACTATTGTAGCTGGAAACATCTGATTTTTAATGCAATATCTACATAGTCGTACAGAGGCCCATCATCAACCATCACTCCTGTGTTCCAATGTCACATTGTGTTAGCTAATCCAAGTTTATCATTTTAAAAGGCTAATTGATCATTAGAAAACCCTTTTTTAGCTGTGCAAAACATAATTGCAAAAGGGTTTTCTAATGATCAATTAGCCTTTTAAAATGATAAACTTGGATTAGCTAACACAATGTGCCATTGCAACACAAGAGTGATTGGTTGCTGATAATGGGCCTCTGTAGATATTACATTAAAAGAAATCAGCCGTTTCCAGCTACAATAGTCATTTACAACATGAACAATGTCTACACTGTATTTCTGATAAATGTTATGTTATTTTAATGGACAAAAACAAGGTCATTTCTAAGTGACCCCAAACTTTTGAACGGTAGTGTAAGTTTGAGCAAATCTCACCATATAAATTTGGGCTAATCTGAAAGGACACTTACCTCCATGACACAGATCCCAGAAGCAGTGGAGCCAAAGATGACACTCTGGTCCCGGATCACATTGATCAGTTTGGTAATGCAGCTCTGGTGACCGACAGATAGATAAAGAGGACGTCACCATCTGTTCCTTCACAAGACATGGCCACTACCCAAGTTAGGATTTGGCCCTTAGAAATAGGCAACGGAGTAATGGCTTAATAAGTAATGGAGTAATGGCTTTTGACACTGCTACATCCACCATAGTTTCTGGAACCATGCTGAAAAAGACAAATGTAAGAAAATATCCAAACCAGAACAGTTTGATGTGGGTCAACACGATAGAGTGATCGGGGTCAAAGTCGTTCCACATATGGTGGATGTGTAACCAGGCCAGCTCGGTACAGCTTGGTTTGGCTCGGCTTATTCATGTGGAAAAGTCTACCCTACCTTTGGGTGTATCAGGCCCTGGGTGGTGTCGAGGCCGTCGCAGGCGGTGCTCGTCAGGTCAACACAGCACGTCTTGGGGTACAACAGGCCAGTGTTAGCACTGAACACGGAGTTCTTGAAGTCATCCGTGGAGTTGTCAAAGCCACAGCACTTGTACTGCACACAGTAGAGAAAGGCAGAGCGTTGAGACAGTGAAACAGGTGGGCTTCTATTGGTTCCCCTTGACAATTTCGATGGGCTTACATGTTTCTTCCGGAGCTTTTGCACATGTACAGTGAAGAATGGTAGCTCTAGTCTGAAAACCAGACCTGTTTAGTGCAAACATTGCACTCCTTGTAGTTCGTGTCATATGCCAAAGTTTGGCATGACAAGGAGGCAAGGAGTGGAATGATAGACTGGTACTCAGGGTATGGTAGATCCTACTGGTATTAAATCAAATCAAATCAAATCAAGCGGCAATTAGCAGTAAAAACAATGACAAAGCACCCCCCCACCCGTTTTGGTAAAAAGCTGAGGGATGAGGCTGGAGAAATATAACCACTCTCAAATTCATAAACAGAGATATGGATTCAAGGACTGATCATCCATGATATCAACATCATAGTTGTAACAATGTTTTTAGGCTATATAGTGGCTATATAGCTCATGAGGCATTTATAAGTTATATACTTCAAGAATCAATGGGTATATATAAATAATTTATAAGTCCAAAAAATGAATGTAGCAACTGCTGATTGCCCCTTTAAAGTCAGAGTTCACATAGCCCACTCACATGGACCATGATGGTGTTCCAGGCTGTTGATATGGGGTCTGCAGCCGTTGGTCCCATATAGGACATCCGTAAAGAGTCCTTACTGGCTCCACGAATCGTAACCTCCACCTGAAACACAGGAAGTCGCCCAATCATTTACCCCAGTGCTTGACTGTTAATCCCGCCAAGAAAACTTTACAGCAGTTCAGACAGTAAGGCTGTGTGTGAATCATCTGTGCTTTGTACAGTTTCTTTGTTGCAGTTTAGATAGTGAAAGTGAATAGATCATCTGTGCATTGTACAGTATCTTTGTTGTAGTTTAGACAGTGAGGATAGGGTCAATGTGGATTGTCTGTGCTTCGTACAGATTTTATTTAGCAGTTTAGACAGTGAGGGTGTGAGTGGATCGTATGTGCTTTGTATGGGATCTTCTTTACAGTTTAAACAGTGAGGGTGAGTGGATAATCTGTGTTTTGCACATTATTATAGTTACAGTTGAGCCAGTGAGGGCGTGAGAGTGGATCGTCTGTGCTTACCAGATCTTTGTACACCAAGATGAAAATAACCCCAGTAACCTCAGCTGTAAACATCATGGACACGATGAAGAAATACTGTCAGATCAAGGAGAGGGTTAGAATCAACCACAACATAGTTCCAAAAGTGAGCAGGGTAAGAACTGTACACTCTCTATACCTGTGCATTCCCACTTCCTGGTCTCCTGTGACCCAACATATAGTTCCATCTAGTGTACAAATTAAAGTGACGCTACAGATGTTTTGTATAATTTCACCCAGTAGTTTTGAAAGTAGCGCTCACGAGCCAAAACAGGCGCCTGAAAAGTGTGCACAATTTTGTACAACGTCATCCATTTCGAATGATATGCTACGTCCTAAAATATATATATATTTTTTAAATCATGCAATTCTTATGCTATGTTAGCAATTCCAATTCGTACGATATGTTACGAATTCGTAAATGCTTAAGATCCCGTTCAATCTCTTTAAGTGGAATACACAAAGACTATAGAGCAACCATCAAATTTCTCTGTGGAACTTGCCTAGCACATCTGATTCAACTAATAATCAAGCCCTTGATTGACTACTTAAATCCGTTCAGAAGGACACAACATCTTGGAACGTTCAGATAGAAATATGTTATGTAGAACAAACATGCCTCTCCAACATGTGGAAAAAGGAATCATGTCGGCTATACTCATGGCTTCACTATCTGCAATGTTCGACAACATTTGGCAACTGAACGTGGCCCAGGTGTGCTAGTTCAGGGCTACAACAAAATTGTGAAACATCTGGGGGTTCCCGAGGGGAGGTTTGAGAAACAAGGGTATAGACTACACAACACAACAACCAAATAAGTAGGCCAAAATGGCTCCTTCTAACAGACTCTCAACCATTACCAAGACTTTATGAAGACTACACTCCACAAAAGTGACCCACCTTTCTTCTAGACTGAGCCCCAAATGGTAGTCCCCCCATGTTATACTGTCGATGAGGTTTATATCTTGTAAAACGACAGGGGGAATTTGCTCATTTGAATTTCATGTTTGTTTTATTATTTAAAAGTGAAACATGAATTGCCTCCTTCAAGTCACGAGTGTGTCCAGAAGTTAGAGTTTATTGACCCCCTTGTCACCCTCTGGAAGTCACCCTCGGAGTTTTGACAACAACACGCGTCAACAGAGGGCCCTCAGAGCAAATTGGTCGGGGCGAGGGGGTGGTTTGGGATTCACGGTCTCTTACCAGCAAGATGAGGCAGCGGTTCTCGCTCCAGGCCCCGTAGCAGCCAATGAACCCCAGCAGAGACAGGATGGCCCCCAGGCACATACACACATAGCTGATGGTCACCAGCTGTGCCGAGAAAGAGCCCATCACCTGGACGAAGGTGGCCGCCCCGTACCTAATCCACACGCCTAGGCCAAACAGCACAAGGCCACTCACCTGGATGGGGAAAGAGATGGACCATAGAGTTAGAATGACTAGATTGTAGAACCTTCTGATTTAAGACAGTGTCCCAGACAGTGTCCCAGACAGTGGGGGAACTGGTCAGGCGACCATATGGGGTAGAGAATGAGATCCATGAGACCCACGCATCCATGAGATTGAGGGTAGCCTGGTTGTTAGAGTGTTGGACTAGTAACCGAAAGGTTGCAAGTTCAAATCCCTGAGCTGACCAGGTACAAATCTGCCGTTCTGCCCCTGAACAGGCAGTTAGCCTAGGAACAGTCGGTTGTCATTGAAAATAATAATTTGTTCTTAACAAAGGTAAAAAAAAAAAAATGTAAAGGGTATTGACATTGGACATACTGATTGGGTGAATTAACATGAGATTGATCATATTGATGCATCATTATCGTGTTTTCCCCAACAATTACTGTAGACGCGGGCTAAGTGTTGTTCAAACTAGATTCTGAAATGAATGCAGGGCCTCAACTAAACTATATTGAATTTAAAACGTTGGACTATCCTGAGCATCCTGAGCATACCATCTGTAACACATAGGGCCAGTTTCCTAGAACCGATTAAGCACAGTCTTGGACTATCCTGAGCATACCATCTGTAACACATAGGGCCAGTTTCCTAGAACCGATTAAGCATAGTCTTGGACTAAAAAGCTATTTGAATTTAATTTATTTTGGGTAACAGACATATACAACAAAGTGTACAATATGGACCCAGAGGATATCACTTGAAAGTATTCATTAAAACGCTTGTTTCCAAAGTGGTCCTCAATGGTAAAAACAATAACACATAATGATTAAAATGCAAGTTCAAATTACAAACAACCATAAATACATTCATTTATATTGACATCCTAAAAAGCAGCACCATGGAGATTCAAAGGAGATTCTCTGATTCCCTGTGGTCTGATGATTCTATCGAACTTTCACTCCAACCTACATGTTGTAGTGAATGTAATCGTTCTGCAGTGTGGGTTTGATTGAGGTCCAGCCTAATAGCCTCTTTTGGTATAATCTACAGATACCCCCCCCCCCCCCCCCCCCCCCCCCCAAAAAAAGCACACAAAAAACGATGCACTTACAAATATGATGCTACTGAGTAACATCATCAGGTACCTCAACAGGCCATACAGGTGATGTAGTCTGGACATGGCTGACTGCGCTGTAATGTCATGAACCGGTTGGTTCAATCTACGGAAACCATACATACAGGTTAACATTTTTCACATAGACCAATAATCTGGAAATGTTCAATACTCAACGTTGTTGTTGAATTGTTATCCATCATTGACATGACAAACACTCATTACATGCAAAAATAATGTTATCCAAAGTTAGCTAGAAGTTAACTAGCTACTATAGGCTTGGATATTTCATATTCATTTAGAAAAATGTGAATTTTTAGCTAGTTAAATAACGTTAGCTAGCTAGCTACTGTATCACCCTTGCTTTAATAATGACCAGAACAACTATCAAATTGGCCAAAGGCAAAAGCTAAAAGTTATGAAATTCCTTATTAGCTGTTCAATAATCGACAAATTAATGAGTTGCACTTGCATTCTTAATGACCTTTTTGTAGCCCAGCTGACAAGCTAACTTGCTATTGGTATCTTCTTTTGACAGGGGCACGAGCACGAACCTTCATGGCAATGCGCATCCGTTTCCAAGGGCAACGCAGTTCATAATCAGAGGTGTCACAATTAACATTTTGTAACAATAGATGTAGCTCGAGGATACAACGTTAACTTTATTTATATTGTGCTTTTCAATAGCAACCTTGTCTCAGAGCATTTCATATTATTCTGTATGTAAATCTATGACGCTCTACAGCCCACCGGAAAGTATTCAGACCCCTTGACTTTTTCCACATTTTGTTACGTTAGCCTTATTCTAAAATATATATTTTTTATCCCCTCAGCGATCTACACACAATATCCCATAATGACAAAGCGAAAACAGGTTTTTAGAAATGTTAGCAAGTGTATTTAAAATTAAAAGCAAATACCTTATTTACTTAAGTATTCAGCATATTTTCTATGAGACTCGAAATGGATCCTGTTTCCATTGATCATCCTTGAGATGCGTCTACAACTTGTTTGGAAACCACTTGTGGTAAATTCAATTGATTGTACATGATTTGGAAAGGCACACACCTGTGTAAATAAGGTCCCACAGTTGACAGTGCATGTCAGAGCAAAAACCAAGCCTTGAGGTCGAAGGAATTGTCCGTAGACCTCCGAGACAGGGTTGTGCCAAGGCACAGATCTGGGGAAGGATATCAAAAAATGTCTGCAGCCTTGAAGGTCCACAAGAACACAGTGGCCTCCATCATTCTTAAATGAAAGAAGTTTGGAACCACAGAGACTCTTCCTAGAGTTGGCCAACTGGCCAAACTGAGCAATCGGGGGAGAAGGGCCTTGGTCAGGGAGGTGACCAAGAACCTGATGGTCAATCTGTCAGCGCACCAGAGTTCCTATGTGGAGATGGGAGAACCTTCCAGAAGGACAACCATCTCTGCAGCACTCCACCAATCAGGCCTTTATAGTAGAGTGGCCAGACGGGAGCCACTCCTCATGAAAAGGCACATGACAGCCCGCTTGGAGTTTGCCCAAAGGCACCTAAAGGACTCTCAGACCATGAGAAACAAGATTTTCTGGTCTGATAAAGCCAAGATTGAACTCTTTGGCCTTAATTCCAAGCTTCACGTCTGGAGGAAACCTGGCACCATCCCAACGGTGAAGCATGGTGGTGACAGCATCATGCTGTGGGGATCTTTTTCAGTGGAAGGTACTGGGAGACTAGTCAGGTATGAGGGAAAGATGAACGGTGCAAAGTTCAGAGAGATCCTTGATGAAAACCTGCTCCAGAGTGCTCAGGACCTCAGACTGGGGCAATGGTTCACCTTCCAACAGGACAACAACCCTAAACACACAGCCAAGACAACATAGGACTGGCTTCGGGACAAGTCTCTGAATGTCCGTGAGTGGCCCAGCCAGAGCCCGGACTTGAACCCGATCGAAAGTCTCTGGGGAGACCTGAAAATAGCTGTGCAGCAATGCTTCCCATCTAACTTGACAGAGCTTGAGAGGATCTGCAGAGAAGAATGGGAGAAACTCCCCAAATACAGGTGTGCCAAGCTTGTAGCGTCATACCCAAGAAGACTCGATGCTGTAATCGCTGCCAAAGGTGCTTCAACAAAGTACTGAGTAAAGGGTCTGAATACTTATGTAAATGGGATATCAGTTTTTATAAATATTTTTGCTTTGTCATTATGGGGTACTGTGTGTAGATTGAAGGAGGGAAAGCAATTTAATATATTTTAGAATAAACCAGTAACGTAACAAAATGTGTAAAAAGTCATGGGGTCTGAATACTTTCGAAAGACACTGTATATAGTATGATATGTTACGTTTTGTAGGGTATGTATTAATTTAAGGATGTTCACCACCCATTTCGTATGATATGTTACAAATTACAATAAAACATACAATATGTTACAAAATATAGCTAGGTTTAGCTAGCTGGCTAATGTTAGCTAGGCTAGGGGTTAGGGTTAAGGTCAGGGAAATGGTTAGCTAAAATGGTTATGGTTAGCTAAAAGGGTTAGGGGAAGGGTTAGCTAGCATGTTAAGTAGTTGCAAAGTAGCAAAAAAGTAGTAAGCAGTTTCTAAAGTTGTCCGAGATGAGGTTCAAACTCTCAACCTTTGGGTTGCTAGACGACCACCCTGCTTTCATTTAATTAACCATCTGTTATGTAATCATACCAAAAGTAACATATCATACTATTTTGCATTTCACAGATTTACATTTACTATGTTACATCTAGTCTGAGACCAGGCTGTCAATTTCAAGTTTCAAAGTGCTTCATATCATAAAATAAAAATACTAACAAAGACAGGAGGAAGGAGAATAAAAAAATATCTATTAGCTAATAGCTAATTAAAACCATACATTAAAAGCATCTTCATAAAAGTCTTGTCTTCAGCAGGGATTTAAAAAGAGGCACAGAATCTGCAAGTCTGATCTAAAAAGTAGCCTAGTAGATGCCAACTTTAGGTGAATATGATTGAGAAACTATTGCAAATAAGAACATGTTTAATTTCCTCATAAAGAATAGAACAAGAAATAAACAAGTCAGATTGAATGTGGTAATTTCTAAACTTCAATATGTATATGTACAAAATGAGACACTGTATATCCATTCAAGACTGTTGAATAAAAAATACAAAATAAAGTCTTGCCAGTTAGAGCAAGTGTAAAGCAATTACCTTCTCAAAACATCATGTAAAGTCTTCAGCTTCAGCTTCAGCAAGAAACAAATAAGGATAGAGATAAAATAATCTAATTTACACATAAATAAGTACTGAATGCATACAGTAGGCCCTATACTGTATACAGATATTGTTGATATACCATGGAGGTGATCGAGTCACAACAGGGTTTTGAACAACGCTCCTTCCTCTCTCGTTTTTCTTTTATAATTGAAATATTTTAATAATCTTTGGTGTTTGAAATTAAACATGTCGACTGAAGGTGTCAAGGTGAGGCAATGATGATGGTTAAACAGGCGTGGTCCTGGATGTCGGTGTCCTCAGTGCTACTTGTTACCAATCTGTTGGTAGAGAACCATTGACACCACCATGGCAGCAATCTGAAACGGTGACACGTCACAAGTGTTAACAGAATATAATGGTTACGTTCCAAATGGCATCCTAATCCCTTTAGAGTGCATTACTTTTGACTAGGGCCCAAATTGCACCCTAATACCTTTATAATGCACTACTCCTGAAGAGTGCTCATAGGGCTCTGGTCAAACATTGTGCACTATGTAGGGAATAGGATGCTATTTGGGATGCTGATAGTATTGTAACAGGTGTACTGTACCTCAAGCGCAGCGATGCCCAGTCCAACAGCTCCAATGATGACAGCGTTGTCCTCTATCAGGTTCAGCAACATGGTAAAGCAGCCATTGACATTCTGGGGAGGAAACAGCACACCAGTATTAGAATTAGATAGCTGCATGGGGATTCAATGATTATAAACACACACACACAGGCTATTAAATGTAAAACCTAGCCAGGGGCAGGAGATTTTCATGACTATGTGACCTAACCAAAGTGTAAGGAAACCCTCCTGGTCTAAACACAGCACATCGAAAGACCCTGTATTGTACTGTTAGATATCTGTACCGAGCGTTCAGCAGCAGCAGCTGTACAGGTTTCAGTTTTAATGCAACATGTTGGTGGGTACGTAGGGTTAGTTGGCTTCTCTTGGAAAGGGGATCCATCGAAGTCTGTGTAATTGCGGTATCCACAGCACTTGAACTAGGAGGGAAGCACAGAGACACAAATCATTATGACATGGTAGCATCTACAGAACACAGTAAGCAACTAGCGTAGCCAAGCACCACTGCCTTCTCTGAAACCTGTAAATAATCTGCATAACATATGCATTTATTGAGTACACAGAAGTGCGCTAATAACATCCACTGGCAGAGTGGCAGTAAATTCACTACTTAATATAGTAGTATGAATGAATGAAGTATACCTGTTCCATGGTACCATTCCATAGTGAAGTCAGGCTCTCATCCTTCCCGTAGTCTCTTTGAATGCTGTCAACAACCTTCTCACTAAGGTCCTCAAGAACTTCCTTAGCCTAAAACATACAAAACAGAACACAAACCCATTTCCACAAATTCAGAAAATCTTTATTGTCCCAACATTAGGCAATTTGATTTACTACTGTATAAAAACTATTTTCATCTGCCAATATGAACAAAACCACCACCAGCACAGCCAAATAAAGTTTCAAACGTTCCCCCTATTTACTAATTAGTGCACTGCTTTTGACCAGGGCCCATACAGTGTTAATAACTACCTACCAGTGGTTGGAAGACGAGGACCACCACGCACCCAGCCACCTCTGCAATGAATATGATCAGGATGATGATGAAGAACTGGAAAGGAACAGGCAAACATACAGGGGTTAAGGGTTTGATGGGAAAAAAACAAAGGGTCAAAACTATCACATTAGATCAAAGGTCAAAATTCTGTAAATATATAATTGTGTATATCAACAAAGAAAGTAATTTTGCACAAAACATATTTTTTTTAAGTAACAAATAATGAATTAATATTTCCATACCAGTATGTATATTCAAAAATAAACAGAGTAAAAGTCAAATTGGTATTTGTATTAAATCGATTTCAATGGTCAAAGATGACACACCAGCATCAGCATACACCTGGACTCCTTCATGGCTCCACAGCACCCTAGGAAGCCCATGATCAGCAGGACCCCTCCGACCCCCATGAGCAGGTAGGCCACGTTAGCCAGCTGGCCCAGTTCTGCTGGGGCGTCCTTAATGTTGTCTAGTACTCCCAGTAGAGAGCCACTGTCCACCTTCACCCACACCCCCACTGCCAGGATGGCCACACCTGCCAACTGATACACACAACAGGGAGGTGGGAGAGAGAAAGAGGAGAAATAGGGGGAGGGGATAGTTTTAGTGTTTTTGGAAAATGTTGATGAAGAGTACAGGGAGTATACTTTGAATGTTCTTTGAAACTCTAAACCATATCATTAGAATGCGTCGTGGAGAAAAGGTGAATATAAGTGGGGCAAATGTTGTCAACATCATACACAACATGGTCATCTCTGCAACCATTAACTTGCAGAGTTAACCCACAGTAATTAGCTAGTATGACAAGGCAGGTAATTCATCTTCTTACTGTGACTAAAAATGACTTACAATATTAGTTCTGGGTAATATTATAACCAGAGAATATATAAACTTAGCAAAAAAAGAAATGTCCCTTTTTCAGGACCCTGTCTTTCAAAGATAATTAGTAAAATCCAAATAACTTCACAGATCCTCTTTGTAAATGGTTTAAACACTGTTTCCCAGTGTTTTCCTAGCCACCGTGCTTCTACATCTGCATTGCTTGCTGTTTGGGGTTTTAGGCTGGGTTTCTGTACAGCACTTTGAGATATCAGCTGATGTACGAAGGGCTATATAAATACATTTGATTTGATTTGATTTGTTCAATGAACCATAAACCATTAATGAACATGCACTTGTGGAATGGTTGTTAAAACACTAACAGCTTACAGACGGTAGGCAATTAAGGTCACAGTTATGGAAACTTAGGACACTAAAGAAGCCTTTCTACTGACCCTGAAAAACACCAAAAGAAGATACCCAGGGTCCAGCTCATCCGGGTGAACGTGCCTTAGGCATGCTGCAAGGAGGCATGAGGAATGCAGATGTGGCCTTGGCAATAAATTGCAATGTCCGTACTGTGAGACACCTAAGACAGCACTTTAGGGAGACAGGACGGACAGCTGATCGTCCTTGCAGTGGCAGACCACGTGTAACAACACCTGCACAGGATCGGTACATCCGAACATCACACCTGCGGGACAGGTACAGGATGACAACAACAACTGCCCAAGTACACCAGGAACGCACAATCCCTCCATCAGTGCTCAGACTGTCTGCAATAGGCTGATAGAGGCTGGACTTGTAGGCCTGTTGTAAGGCAGGTCCTCACCAGACATCACCGACAACAGTGTCGCCTATGGCACAAACCCACTGTTGCTGGACTAGACAGGACTGGCAAAAAGTGCTCTTCACTGATGAGTCACGGTTTTGTCTCACCAGGGGATGATGGTCGGATTCACGTTTATCATAGAAGGAATGAGCGTTACACCGAGGCCTGTACTTCTGGAGCGGGATCGATTTGGAGGTGGAGGGTCCGTCATGGTCTGGGGTGGTGTGCCACAGCATCATCGGACTAAGCCTTGTTGTCACTCAGGCAATGTCATGTGGTGCATTACAGGGAACACATCCTCCTCCCTCATGTGGTACCCTTCCTGCAGTCTCATCCTGACATTACCCTCCAGCATGACAATGCCACCAGCCATACTGCTCGTTCTGTGCGTGATTCCTGCAAGACAGTAATGTCCGTGTTCTGTCATGGCCAGCGAAGAGCCCGGATCTCAATCCCATTGAGCACGTCTGGGACCTGTTGGATCGGAGGGTGAGGGCTAGAGCCATTCCCTATTCGGGGGAAGTGGAGTGGGGTAACATCTCACAGCAAGAACTGGCAAATCTGGTGCAGTCCATGTGGAGGAGATGCACTGCAGTACTTAATGCAGCTGGTGGCCACACCGGATACTGACTGTTACTTTTGATTTTGACCCCGCCCCTTTGTTCAGGGACACATTGTTCCGTTTNATTCAGACCCCTTGACTTTTTCCACATTTTGTTACGTTAGCCTTATTCTAAATATATATTTTTTATCCCCTCAGCGATCTACACACAATATCCCATAATGACAAAGCGAAAAAACAGGTTTTTAGAAATGTTAGCAAGTGTATTTAAAATTAAAACCAAATACCTTATTTACTTAAGTATTCAGCATATTTTCTATGAGACTCGAAATGGATCCTGTTTCCATTGATCATCCTTGAGATGCGTCTACAACTTGTTTGGAAATCACTTGTGGTAAATTCAATTGATTGTACATGATTTGGAAAGGCACACACCTGTGTAAATAAGGTCCCACAGTTGACAGTGAATGTCAGAGCAAAAACCAAGCCTTGAGGTCGAAGGAATTGTCCGTAGACCTCCGAGACAGGGTTGTGCCAAGGCACAGATCTGGGGAAGGATATCAAAAAATGTCTGCAGCCTTGAAGGTCCACAAGGACACAGTGGCCTCCATCATTCTTAAATGAAAGAAGTTTGGAACCACAGAGACTCTTCCTAGAGTTGGCCACCTGGCCAAACTGAGCAATCGGGGGAGAAGGGCCTTGGTCAGGGAGGTGACCAAGAACCTGATGGTCAATCTGTCAGCGCACCAGAGTTCCTATGTGGAGATGGGAGAACCTTCCAGAAGGACAACCATCTCTGCAGCACTCCACCAATCAGGCCTTTATAGTAGAGTGGCCAGACGGGAGCCACTCCTCATGAAAGGCACATGACAGCCCGCTTGGAGTTTGCCCAAAGGCACCTAAAGGACTCTCAGACCATGAGAAACAAGATTTTCTGGTCTGATAAAGCCAAGATTGAACTCTTTGGCCTTAATTCCAAGCTTCACGTCTGGAGGAAACCTGGCACCATCCCAACGGTGAAGCATGGTGGTGACAGCATCATGCTGTGGGGATCTTTTTCAGTGGAAGGTACTGGGAGACTAGTCAGGTATGAGGGAAAGATGAACGGTGCAAAGTTCAGAGAGATCCTTGATGAAAACCTGCTCCAGAGTGCTCAGGACCTCAGACTGGGGCAATGGTTCACCTTCCAACAGGACAACAACCCTAAACACACAGCCAAGACAACATAGGACTGGCTTCGGGACAAGTCTCTGAATGTCCGTGAGTGGCCCAGCCAGAGCCCGGACTTGAAAGTCTCTGGGGAGACCTGAAAATAGCTGTGCAGCAATGCTCCCCATCTAACTTGACAGAGCTTGAGAGGATCTGCAGAGAAGAATGGGAGAAACTCCCCAAATACAGGTGTGCCAAGCTTGTAGCGTCATACCCAAGAAGACTCGATGCTGTAATCGCTGCCAAAGGTGCTTCAACAAAGTACTGAGTAAAGGGTCTGAATACTTATGTAAATTGGATATCAGTTTTTATAAATATTTTTGCTTTGTCATTATGGGGGTACTGTGTGTAGATTGAGGGAGGGAAAGCAATTTAATATATTTTAGAATAAACCAGTAACGTAACAAAATGTGGAAAAAGTCATGGGGTCTGAATACTTTCGAAAGACACTGTATATAGTATGATATGTTACGTTTTGTAGGGTATGTATTAATTTAAGGATGTTCACCACCCATTTCGTATGATATGTTACAAATTACAATAAAACATACAATATGTTACAAAATATAGCTAGGTGGCTAACTTTAGCTAGCTGGCTAATGTTAGCTAGGCTAGGGGTTAGGGTTAAGGTCAGGGAAATGGTTAGCTAAAATGGTTATGGTTAGCTAAAAGGGTTAGGGGAAGGGTTAGCTAGCATGTTAAGTAGTTGCAAAGTAGCAAAAAGTAGTAAGCAGTTTCTAAAGTTGTCCGAGCTGAGGTTCAAACTCTCAACCTTTGGGTTGCTAGACGACCACCCTGCTTTCATTTAATTAACCATCTGTTATGTAATCATACCAAAAGTAACATATCATACTATTTTGCATTTCACAGATTTACATTTACTATGTTACATCTAGTCTGAGACCAGGCTGTCAATTTCAAGTTTCAAAGTGCTTCATATCATAAAATAAAAATACTAACAAAGACAGGAGGAAGGAGAATAAAAAAATAGCTAATTAAACCCATACATTAAAAGCATCTTCATAAAAGTCTTGTCTTCAGCAGGGATTTAAAAAGAGGCACAGAATCTGCAAGTCTGATCTAAAAAGTAGCCTAGTAGATGCCAACTTTAGGTGAATATGATTGAGAAACTATTGCAAATAAGAACATGTTTAATTTCCTCATAAAGAATAGAACAAGAAATAAACAAGTCAGATTGAATGTGGTAATTTCTAAACTTCAATATGTATATGTACAAAATGAGACACTGTATATCCATTCAAGACTGTTGAATAAAAAATACAAAATAAAGTCTTGCCAGTTAGAGCAAGTGTAAAGCAATTACCTTCTCAAAACATCATGTAAAGTCTTCAGCTTCAGCAAGAAACAAATAAGGATAGAGATAAAATAATCTAATTTACACATAAATAAGTACTGAATGCATACAGTAGGCCCTATACAGTATACAGATATTGTTGATATACCATGGAGGTGATCGAGTCACAACAGGGTTTTGAACAACGCTCCTTCCTCTCTCGTTTTTCTTTTATAATTGAAATATTTTAATAATCTTTGGTGTTTGAAATTAAACATGTCGACTGAAGGTGTCAAGGTGAGGCAATGATGATGGTTAAACAGGCGTGGTCCTGGATGTCGGTGTCCTCAGTGCTACTTGTTACCAATCTGTTGGTAGAGAACCATTGACACCACCATGGCAGCAATCTGAAACGATGACACGTCACAAGTGTTAACAGAATATAATGGTTACGTTCCAAATGGCATCCTAATCCCTTTAGAGTGCATTACTTTTGACTAGGGCCCAAATTGCACCCTAATACCTTTATAATGCACTACTCCTGAAGAGGGCTCATAGGGCTCTGGTCAAACGTTGTGCACTATGTAGGGAATAGGATGCTATTTGGGATGCTGATAGTATTGTAACAGGTGTACTGTACCTCAAGCGCAGCGATGCCCAGTCCAACAGCTCCAATGATGACAGCGTTGTCCTCTATCAGGTTCAGCAACATGGTAAAGCAGCCATTGACATTCTGGGGAGGAAACAGCACACCAGTATTAGAATTAGATAGCTGCATGAGGATTCAATGATTATAAACACACACACACAGGCTATTAAATGTAAAACCTAGCCAGGGGCAGGAGATTTTCATGACAATGTGACCTAACCAAAGTGTAAGGAAACCCTCCTGGTCTAAACACAGCACATCGGAAGACCCTGTATTGTACTGTTAGATATCTGTACCGAGCGTTCAGCAGCAGCAGCTGTACAGGTTTCAGTTTTAATGCAACATGTTGGTGGGTACGTAGGGTTAGTTGGCTTCTCTTGGAAAGGGGATCCATCGAAGTCTGTGTAATTGCGGTATCCACAGCACTTGAACTAGGAGGGAAGCACAGAGACACAAATCATTATGACATGGTAGCATCTACAGAACACAGTAAGCAACTAGCGTAGCCAAGCACCACTGCCTTCTCTGAAACCTGTAAATAATCTGCATAACATATGCATTTATTGAGTACACAGAAGTGCGCTAATAACATCCACTGGCAGAGTGGCAGTAAATTCACTACTTAATATAGTAGTATGAATGAATGAAGTATACCTGTTCCATGGTACCATTCCATAGTGAAGTCAGGCTCTCATCCTTCCCGTAGTCTCTTTGAATGCTGTCAACAACCTTCTCACTAAGGTCCTCAAGAACTTCCTTAGCCTAAAACATACAAAACAGAACACAAACCCATTTCCACAAATTCAGAAAATCTTTATTGTCCCAACATTAGGCAATTTGATTTACTACTGTATAAAAACTATTTTCATCTACCAATATGAACAAAACCACCACCAGCACAGCCAAATAAAGTTTCAAACGTTCCCCCTATTTACTAATTAGTGCACTGCTTTTGACCAGGGCCCATACAGTGTTAATAACTACCTACCAGTGGTTGGAAGACGAGGACCACCACGCACCCAGCCACCTCTGCAATGAATATGATCAGGATGATGATGAAGAACTGGAAAGGAACAGACAAGCATACAGGGGTTAAGGGTTTGATGGGAAAAAAACAAAGGGTCAAAACTATCACATTAGATCAAAGGTCAAAATTCTATAAATATATAATTGTGTATATCAACAAAGAAAGTAATTTTGCACAAAACAATTTTTTTTAAAGTAACAAATAATGAATTAATATTTCCATACCAGTATGTATATTCAAAAATAAACAGAGTAAAAGTCAAGTTGGTATTTGTATTAAATCGATTTCTGAATATTTATGTTCAATGGTCAAAGATGACACACCAGCATCAGCATACACCTGGACTCCTTCATGGCTCCACAGCACCCTAGGAAGCCCATGATCAGCAGGACCCCTCCGACCCCCATGAGCAGGTAGGCCACGTTAGCCAGCTGGCCCAGTTCTGCTGGGACGTCCTTAATGTTGTCTAGTACTCCCAGTAGAGAGCCACTGTCCACCTTCACCCACACCCCCACTGCCAGGATGGCCACACCTGCCAACTGATACACACAACAGGGAGGTGGGAGAGAGAAAGAGGAGAAATAGGGGGAGGGGATAGTTTTAGTGTTTTTGGAAAATGTTGATGAAGAGTACAGGGAGTATACTTTGAATGTTCTTTGAAAACTCTAAACCATATCATTAGAATGCGTCGTGGAGAAAAGGTGAATATAAGTGGGGCAAATGTTGTCAACATCATACACAACATGGTCATCTCTGCAACCATTAACTTGCAGAGTTAACCCACAGTAATTAGCTAGTATGACAAGGCAGGTAATTCATCTTCTTACTGTGACTAAAAATGACTTACAATATTAGTTCTGGGTAATATTATAACCAGAGAGTATATAAACTCAGCAAAAAAAGAAATGTCCCTTTTTCAGGACCCTGTCTTTCAAAGATAATTAGTAAAAATCCAAATAACTTCACAGATCCTCTTTGTAAATGGTTTAAACACTGTTTCCCATGCTTGCCTTTCTAGGGAGTTTTTCCTAGCCACCGTGCTTCTACATCTGCATTGCTTGCTGTTTGGGGTTTTAGGCTGGGTTTCTGTACAGCACTTTGAGATATCAGCTGATGTACGAAGGGCTATATAAATACATTTGATTTGATTTGATTTGTTCAATGAACCATAAACCATTAATGAACATGCACTTGTGGAATGGTTGTTAAAACACTAACAGCTTACAGACGGTAGGCAATTAAGGTCACAGTTATGGAAACTTAGGACACTAAAGAAGCCTTTCTACTGACCCTGAAAAACACCAAAAGAAAGATACCCAGGGTCCCAGCTCATCCGGGTGAACGTGCCTTAGGCATGCTGCAAGGAGGCATGAGGAATGCAGATGTGGCCTTGGCAATAAATTGCAATGTCCGTACTGTGAGACACCTAAGACAGCACTTTAGGGAGACAGGATGGACAGCTGATCGTCCTTGCAGTGGCAGACCATGTGTAACAACACCTGCACAGGATCGGTACATCCGAACATCACACCTGCGGGACAGGTACAGGATGACAACAACAACTGCCCAAGTTACACCAGGAACGCACAATCCCTCCATCAGTGCTCAGACTGTCTGCAATAGGCTGAGAGAGGCTGGACTGAGGGCTTGTAGGCCTGTTGTAAGGCAGGTCCTCACCAGACATCACCGACAACAGCTTGTTGCCTATGGGCACAAACCCACTGTTGCTGGACTAGACAGGACTGGCAAAAAGTGCTCTTCACTGATGAGTCACGGTTTTGTCTCACCAGGGATGATGGTCGGATTCACGTTTATCATAGAAGGAATGAGCGTTACACCGAGGCCTGTACTCTGGAGCGGGATCGATTTGGAGGTGGAGGGTCCGTCATGGTCTGGGGTGGTGTGCCACAGCATCATCGGACTAAGCTTGTTGTCACTCAGGCAATGTCAATGTGGTGCATTACAGGGAAGACATCCTCCTCCCTCATGTGGTACCCTTCCTGCAGGCTCATCCTGACATTACCCTCCAGCATGACAATGCCACCAGCCATACTGCTCGTTCTGTGCGTGATTTCCTGCAAGACAGTAATGTCCGTGTTCTGTCATGGCCAGCGAAGAGCCCGGATCTCAATCCCATTGAGCACGTCTGGGACCTGTTGGATCGGAGGGTGAGGGCTAGAGCCATTCCCTATTCCTCGGTGGAAGAGTGGGGTAACATCTCACAGCAAGAACTGGCAAATCTGGTGCAGTCCATGTGGAGGAGATGCACTGCAGTACTTAATGCAGCTGGTGGCCCCACCGGATACTGACTGTTACTTTTGATTTTGACCCCGCCCCTTTGTTCAGGGACACATTGTTCCGTTTCTGTTAGTCACATGTCTGTGGAACTTGTTCAGTTTATGTCTCAGTTGTTGAATCTTATGTTCACACAAATATATACACGTTAAGTTTGCTGAAAATAAATGCAGTTGACAGTGAGAGGACATTTCTTTTTTTGCTGAGTTTAGGTAAAGTTTTCCTCAATACACAAATCTATCCTCACTATCATTTATGGTCCCTGTGGAACTTGGATGTGACACATTCCTGTTCTGAAGTGCACTTTCTTATCCTGTTCGCTCTCTGAATGACCTTGAAAATATCTAAGGGGTCATTGACCCTAACAGGTCAGGAGGCTTGGGTTCAAAATGGTGGTTATGTGGACATCTACAAGTCCAGAGTGCTAAAGAGGACAGGGGAAGTGACAACTTAATTCAAAGCCATCAAACTCCTTTCAGTACTATAAAACCTTAGTGAATTTAATAGCATATTATGCTAAAAACAGAAGCTTTCTATAGACTGTTTTGGTGGTAGTATTCTGATGGAATATAGGAGATGGGGGATAATTGAATGTTAGCTGAAAACAAGTTGAATCTTACAAAGATGGCTCCATTGAAGATGAACATCATAATCTTGAGAAACCCGGAGCAACACATCTTTGCCGTCTGTTGTTTCCTTCTCCTGAAAAACAAAACGAAACTTCAACAGTGAGTTTAGGAGATGGACTTGGACATGCAGAATATTCAGTCAGTTACGGTTTCAGGCCAGTGTGTGTGTGTGTGTACATAAAGCTGTGGAGTTGTAACTAGACAGCCAACAACCAGGCTTGTCTGAGTCATTTTACAATGGCATAGCATCCATTTTAGTTACACATTAACCAGGGAGAAGGAGACGGTTATGGGGCGAAATAAATGCTCTCTAAATTTAGCATTTTATTTGTTTTCACAGAGAAATAAACTGGGTTTGGAGTTGAAATGAACAATCAGAAAAGACAACCACCGAACCAACATTTCCATTTTGTAAAGCTGTGTTGTTTGCCAGCCAAATTCTAAGACCTACCAATCACAATATCGCTTGCTTCCTTGTTTCAATTGTTAGTCCAACACCCCTCAAAAACCCTTAGACTGGTAGTACGGATTTCACACCTTGCAAGACAGTACCAGTCCATCTCTTTTACTTGAAGTCAAAGCTAGTTGGCAGATAACTGTTAATTAATGGGTCTTGGGCAAAAGTAGTGCAGAAAATATGGAATTTGGGACACGCTCAGAGTGGATGTTTTATTACTAGAGGTATTTTACAGGCATTGGTATTATTGGAACAGTCAAGGAGTCTTATCAGAATCTTCCTGGCAGTCACTGACGTTCAGTAGCATAGAAAACACCTCCATGAGATACAGAGACCCATAATGTCTTTATGGTCTGTTTCTTCAGTAGCTTGTTGGCTTTCGTGGGAATTGGAAAAGTGTCACTGGACGAGTCCAAGCCTAGTTGTTTTGGCCAGAGTTGTCTAGTGTAGCCTATTATACTTTATTATCATAGCAAAGACTCCACAACACAACCAGACATATCTTTTTGAATTGTTATGTCAATCCTGTATTGTTTATACCCTCTTCTCTAGCAGCTCGCTGGCTTCCTGTGAACTGGAGAAGTGTCACTGGATGAGACCAAGCCTAGTTTTAATTGCCACAATGACCAGGTTTGTTCCTTATTGCTGTTCATGCGTCAGTCTTTAGTGTACTTTGACAACTATAACCTGGTACCCACGGGGTCATAAACGTCCCCGTGACCAGGAAATACCAAGACTGAGAGGCAGAATGTTACCGGACTGCATATGTTCTTAAAACAAAGGTAAAGGTGAATTCCCCGGACGAGGATTTACGTCTAGTCCTGGACTAAATAGCATGTGTCCATGAAACTGGCCCTAAATGTGACTTATCAACAACACCATCCCAGGAGTCTCAGTTTCCCTCTCGTTACATGACTAGTGTATGAGAATGCAGCAGCACCATCGAAATATTAACTCGTCATTAATAAGATGCCATTTGATCTCATGACTGTTAGAGCTTTAATGTGAACCAGTCTTTCATCCATTGGGCAAAGTTCTCCCCTTAGATACAGGGAGGTTCAAACAACAGTAACCTGGTTCATGTTAATAAGTAATTTATTAATCCCAAAAATAATCTCCCTTCTTACAGACAAAAAAAAAAATATTTTTTTATACAATGTATCAATTAAATAGAACAATTTCCCTGGATGTATATGGTCTAACTTTCTGTTGCAAATTAGATGCAAATGTGACCTGTGTCACAAAATGTATTACATTGAGTATTAGTTTATTTCCTGAAGAAAGTACTGGTTTTCATGGGGTTTTTATGTAGCACATCAGACAAGTATGATTATATCATTCAAGTTTGTGTATTGTGGATTATTTTAAATGGAGTAGAAGAATTAAGTCTCTTACCTGTGCTGAGGTGATGACTGTTGATGTTTGAGAGGAGTGTTCGTCTCTATCTGGCCCTTTATCCTCACTCACCCCCACAGGTCTCACAAACACACGAGGGGAGGGAGTAAGTGACCCCTCCCCTCGGTTTCTAGTGTAGGACAACTTCCTGGTGGCTAAAGTCCTACTAGAGGGAACTTTATGACGGAGGTGAAAACACACACACACACACACTCTAGAGGGTGAAAACACACACACACACACTCTATAGGGTGAAAACACACACACACACTCGAGGGTGAAAACACACACACACTCTAGAGGGTGAAAACACACACTTGAGGGTGAAAACACACACACACACACACACACACACACACACACACACACACACACACACACACACACACACACACACACACACTCGAGGGTGAAAACACACACACACTCGAGGGTGAAAACACACACACACTCTAGAGGGTGACAACACACACACTCTCTAGAAGGTGAAAACACACTCACACACTAGAAGGTGAAAACACACACACACTCTAGAAGGTGAAAACACACACACACTCTAGAAGGTGAAAACACACACACACTCTAGAGGGTGAAAACACAACTATACAGAGCGTTCAGAAAGTATTCAGACCCATTTACTTTTTCAAAATGTTGTGACGTTACAGCCTTATTCTAAAATGGATTCAATAAAACAATTCCCTCAATCTACACACAATACCCCAAAATGACAAAGCGAAAACAGAAATGTTTGCAAATGAAAAATTACCTTATTTACATAGGTATTCAGCATCTTTGCTATGAGACTCTTGAGCTCAGGTGCATCCGATTTCCAATGATCATCCTTGAGATGTTTTGACAACTTGATTGGAGTTCAACTGTAGTTAATTCAATTGATTGGACATGATTTGGAAAGGCACACACCTGTTAATATAAGGTCCCACAGCTGACAGTTCATGTCAGAGCAAACACCAAACCATGATGTCGAAGGAATTGTCCGTAGACGTCAGACAGAGCCCGGACTTGAACCCGAACAAACATCTCTGGATTGACTTCCCACAGTGGTCTAAGGCACTGCATCTCAGTGCTAGAGGTGTCACTACAGACCCCGGTCTGTATCACAACCGGCCGTGATCGGGAGTAGGGGAGGGTTTGGCCATCATTGTAAATAAGAATGTGTTCTTAATTGACTTGCCTAGTTAAATGAAGGTTTAAAAATACCTAAAAATAGCTATGCAGCAACACTCCCCATTCAACCTGACAGAGCTTGAGAGTATTTGCAAAGAAGAATGGGAGAAACTCCCCAAATACAGGTGTGAAAAGCTTATAGCATCATACCCAAGAAGACTTGAGGCTGTATTCGCTGCCAAAGGTGCTTCAACAAAGTACTGAGTACTTATGTAAATATTTTCTGTTCCTTTTAATACATTTGCGAAAATGTCTAAACCTATTTATGCTTCGTCATTATGGGGTAGCGTGTAGATTGAAGGAAAAAAAACTATTTTATAAATGTTATAATAAGTCTAACAAAATGTGGAAAAAGTCAAGGGGTCTGAATACACTGTATGCTGAACTTATGTCACATTCCTCTTCAGGATCTATTGAACCTCAAGAAGACAAATTATTTCAAACTTCCTTTCATTCCAAGGTATGGTATTGCACTCAATGTTCACTGCTTGGCTCATCATTTATTTATAGACCAGGAAAACTTTTTGGGGTCATAACCTGCACACGTTGACATCACTCAGCCAAGTGTTATGACCTGTCGCTAAGTCCAATAAGCACTGCTGTATAAAAAAATTACTGCAAACAACCCAAATGGCACCCTATTCCCTATGTGGTGCACTACTTTTGACCAGGGCCTATAGGGAATAGGGTGCCATTTGGGAAATAACCAAACCTATCCCTCAACTCTACTCTTACCCCTTTTATGAATGGAACATCTGGAGATTAGAAACATTTAGATTATGTCTAAGGTAGACAGACATACTAGGTCTATGTCAAATGACCACAAACAACGGCAACAAGTAAACTGTATTCATACACGTTGACTGACATGGGAGTTCATAGCATTCACCTTACAGTATACAGTAATTAGAAGCCATTTCTACGACAACCATTGAATGAGGAAGTCACAACATGTTACTAAACAGTTACTGTAATTGATCGTAGGCAAATGAAGATATTTTGGGATGAAAGAAGGAGAGATACACCTGACCGGACTTCATTAAATTGACATTACATTTTTTTATTTTGTTCATTCGAGGGGATTGAGCAGACAGTCATTGACTGAAATCAATCGAAATCAGGCTATGACTTTCACATTTGACCTGAGCACTAAGACATGAACCTATAAAACACAACCAAACCAGACACAAATATAGTAAGTCGTTTTTCCATTCAATGTCGGATGTAGAATCTAATAGCTCATTCAGTTCCAGTAGTTAGTGGGACAGTGCAGGGCAGGAAGGTCCAGCACGGGTTGGGGGTCAATTCCTTTTCAATTCAGCCAATGCAGAGAGTAAACTGTCATTCTAAACTCTCCTCAACGCTACTCCATGACAATAAACATGGAGGTTTAGTTCCTGAATTGACGGCATTGAAATTGAATTGACCCCCATCATCTAGTTGACTCAAGAAACTTTGGCAAGTTGGTTGGTTAGTCATAGTTGACCTGACATTTTGGTTTTACAGTGTATAGGCTACAGATGAACATTCCTAAGCAATAGCCTCATAAGCCAGCCCTCTAGATGCTCCCTTAGTATAGGGCCTTGAGTTTTTCCACCACGCAGCCAGGAGAAACTCAGGGCCCTACATTGTCATTGACGTTAGGCAGACCCACCTGAGCTATTGACACAATTAGTGGGTGCTTCCATTATTGCTGCAGTAACATTCAATATCCACACGGGGGCAGTATGATCAAGACACAATTTCCCCCATTGGGGGGGAAATGTAAAACTGACCCAAGATCAGCGTCTAGGGGAAACTTCACACTACTCCGAGAAGCTTATCCTATAGCAAAATACATTCCATCAGCTCATTCTAAACAAGAGGACTGATGTGAAATCTGTTGTTAGAAGCAAAGTGAGTGCAAGAGACTGGGGAACCAGTCGGTAATAGGAATAGTAGCAACAATGTTATACAAAACCAAAAGTACATTCACAACGCTAGATTTCTGGCAAGTCAATGAGCATGTGTGGGAGTGGTTGTGTATTAAATTTTTTCAGTGTGTGTGTACGAGCATGTATACGGTATGTATGTTTAAGGCGTTATCAGCAGGAGCAGCCACCCTTGTCTGGTGGCGTGTCCTGCAGGCTGGGGCCCTTGTGATTGGCCAATGGGCTGGGCTCCCCATTCACGCTCTCGCTCATCTTCTCGCAGATGACGTCGACGAGACGCTCGAACACCTGCTTCACGTTGATGTTGTCTTTGGCACTGGCCTCGAAGAACTGGAACCCTGGAGAAAGAGGGAGGAGATCAGGGAAACAAAGGATTACTAGAAGTAACAAGCCTAGCAAAAGACTGACTTGTTTTGTATTCTCTGTGAGTGTATATGTTGAAGTATTCATATACAGTATTTGTTTATTTTCTGGGTGTGTACCATCTATATACCAATGTTAGTCTGTCTTTTAAGGTTGAGAGACGAGTAATATATATATATATATATATATATATATATACACACACACACACACTCGTGTGTGTGTGCGCATCTCTGCCACCCTGCTTGTCAGCCAGTCTCTCTCCATTCTCAGAAAGAGAGAGTGAGAGGCAGACAGTGTGTGTGTTCTCTCCTACCCAGTTCATCAGCCAGTCTCTGTCTGTCCTCAGAGAGAGAGAGAAATAGTGAGAGGCAGACAGTGTGTGTGTGTGTTCTCTCCTACCCAGTTCATCAGCCAGTCTCTGTCTGTCCTCAGAGAGAGAGAGAAATAGTGAGAGGCAGACAGTGTGTGTGTGTGTGTGTGTGTGTGTGTGTGTGTTCTCTCCTACCCAGTTCATCAGCCAGTCTCTGTCCGTCCTCTGCTGGTACCAGCCTGTCGTCCTCCAGGTCAGCCTTGTTCCCCACCAGGATCACCTGGGCGTTGTCCCACGAGTACGTCTTGATCTGGGTCGCCCTGGAGACCGGACAACGACAATCAATATACGACTTTCATAACAATAGTATGCATCTGTTACTGTATATAACCTCAGAGGTAAATAGTGTTGGAAAACCCTTGCATTCCAGCTGTTTCATGACTTAACACAATTTTCCAACAACAGGTAAGGCAGAGCCCCATGGGAGTACTGTACCCACAAGTTCTGTGCACACACACACACACACAGTGAGAGTTAGTGTGAATGTCGGTGTCAAATTGAATAAACTTTATTGATCCCAGAAGGGGATATGACCCACCAGTCCTGCACAGCGTAGAAGGAGTCCTGGTTGGTGATGTCATACATGAGCAGGAAGCCCATGGCTCCTCTGTAGTAGGCTGTGGTGATGGTCCTGTAACGCTCCTGGCCCGCTGTGTCCTGTCACACACACACACGGTTGTTTTAAAAGAGTCCGTACCATGTCGTCTATCCCTCCACTTAAATAAATACACACAGCACAGCTTAAATGGACGCCTCCAGTTTCAAAACACAATAGGCCTGGTCTTACTGTAGCAACAGACAGCCGAGTAGCCGCCATGGTTCACCTAGCATATAGAAACACTGTCAACCAACACGCCGTAGGCCCTGCAGCCCACACGCCGTAGGCCCTGCAGCCCACACGCCGTAGGCCCTGCAGCCCACACGCCGTAGGCCCTGCAGCAATGGAGAAGCACCTTCCAGATGGAAATAGCATAGCTTAAGGAATTAAATCACACATTATGACCTCATTGACTTGAAAACAGGGACACCAGTTCAGGTATTTCTATGGGGGTTCACATTGCCACAGCCCAGCAAAAGCCATGAGGGCCATCCATCATACAGACACCATGGTACCATACCTTATGTGAGTAGTGGGGAATATTAGGGGTTAACCGGTTAACTGTAGCCTACTCAGCACAAGGAAAGAAGACAATGATTAACCCATAAGCACAGCAGAGCGGAGGGAAATCCATGTCAAGACAGCCCTCATGTTTCCACACCCTCTATGTACACCAGGATACAATGGCACCACTGCAGAATACTGTAAACCCGGTCTGACTAACAGAACCCACAACTATAGGGCAAGGAGTTATTCCATCCTGAGCAGGAAAAACTCTGGGCCCTAGTTATAGTAGCTGTAACTAGGACCTGGAAGTTGTTCCTGGTCAGGCCACTAGCAATAATAACTCAACGAATAATCAATATTACAACTAAGCTAATGTGGATGGTTTATCTAGAAAGCAACATATCAGCAGTCATAAAGATATGACCAGTAGTTTAGTCTAGTGGTGAGTAAGCTACTGTGAGAGAAACTTCTAGGCAGCCCTTTCCCTATACCTACATAGTGCACTTCTTTGTCAAAAGTAGTCCACTATATAGGTAACAGGGTGCCATTTGGGATGCAGAACTAATCTTCTTCTTGTGAGAATCTGACAGACGGTAATATTTTAACAGGCATGTATCGGGCGGCAAGTAGCCTAGCAGTCAAGAACGTTGGGCCAGTGACCGAAAGCTTGCTGGTTCGAATCCCTGAGCTGACTAGGTGAAACATGTACTTATCCCTAGTTCCTCCTGGAAGTCGCTCTGGATAAGAGAGTCTGCTAAATGACCCAAATGTACTGGGTGTCAGATTGCACTGTGAGCATATTAGAAAGCCGAGACAGCAGCACAGCCTTCTGCATCTTTTATGAAGTGGATGTCCAGGGATGATGTTCAACGTCAAGTGTGGTTAACGTCTCCGTCCAAAATGGCACCCTATTCCCCATACAGTGCACTACATGGGCCCAGGTCAAAAGTAGCGAATGAGGGAATAGGGTGCCATTTCAGATACTTGTACATAATACAGTAAACAGGCACCATGTTTCATGCAACTGTGGGCCCCTCTTTGATCTGTGTAGCTGTTATTTCAGTGGACAAACATCCTTCTCACTCAGCATACCATCAGAGAGAGCAGCCTGCTGGAACTTAAGGGTAAAAAAAAATAATCTGAGAATGAATGATTTTATTAGCAAAAACTTCCTCTCCTTCCTCCCTTGTTCTGAGTTGTCTGGTAAAACAAGCCAGGCGAACATAGCAGGAAAAAAGGCACATTAACAAGCAAGAATGTGAACAAGGATCCGCACACACCCTCCCTCAAGTTTGACACCCCTTTCCTATAACCTTTGACCCCCTTGCTGCCAGCTCTTAGGAAAAAGAGATACAGATACAGTGCTATTTCTCTGTAGACTTTCAGCATGCTTACATAGAGAAGGGCAACATGCAATGCACTGACACAAATGACTGATAATTGGCTGAAATAAGTTTGTGGTTGTTATTCTCTTTTCAGCGCAGCCTTCGATATTATTGACCATAACCTGTTGTTGAGAAAACCTATGGCTTTTCAACCTCAACTCTGAATCCACGATATGGCAATCTATATAATATAACTGAGGGGGTTTTCTTTAATGGAAGCTTCTCTAATGTCCAACATGTCAGGTGTGGTGTACCGAAGGGCAGCCCTCTACTCTTTTCTATTTTTTACTAATGACCTGTACTGGTACTGAACAAAGCCTGTGTCCATGTATGCTGATGATTCAACCATATACAGGGAGGGGAAAAAAGTATTTGAGCCCCTACTGATTTTGTATGTTTGCCCCCTGACAAAGAAATGATCCGTCTGTAATTTTATTTTAATGGTAGGTTTATTTGAACAGTGAGAGACAGAATAATAACAAAAAAATCCAGAAAAACTCATGTCAAAAATGTTATAAATTGATTTGCATTTTAATGAGGGAAATAAGTATTTGACCCCCTCTCAATCAGAAAGATTTCTGGCTCCCAGGTGTCTTTTATACAGGTAACGAGCTGAGATTAGGAGCACACTCAAAGGGAGTGCTCTTAATCTCAGTTTGTTACCTGTATAAAAGACACCTGTCTACAGAAGCAATCAATCAATCAGATTCCAAACTCTCAACCATGGCCAAGACCAAAGAGCTCTCCAAGGATGTCAGGGGCTAGATTGTAGACCTACACAAGGCTGGAATGGGCTACAAGACCATCGCCAAACAGCTTGGTGAGAAGGTGACAACAGTTGGTGCGATTATTGGCAAATGGAAGTAACACTAAATAACTGTCAATCTCCCTCTGCCTGGGGCTCCATGCAAGATCTCACCTCGTGGAGTTGCAATGGTCATGAGAACGTTGAGGAATCAGCCCAGAACTACACGGGAGGAGCTTGTCAATGATCTCAAGGCAGCTGGGACCATAGTCACCAAGAAAACAATAGGTAACACACTACGCCGTGAAGGACTGAAATCCTGCAGCGCCCGCAAGGTCCCCCTGCTCAAGAAAGCACATATACATGCCCGTCTGAAGTTTGGAGAGGAGTGGGACAAAATCCCTCCTGAGATGTGTGCAAACCTGGTGGCCAACTACAAGAAACATCTGACCTCTGATTGCCAACAAGGGTTTTGCAGAGGGGTCAAATACTTATTTCCCTCATTAAAATGCAAATCAATTTATAACATTTTTGACATGCATTTGTTTGTTGTTATTCTGTCTCGCACTGTTCAAATGAACCTACCAATAAAATTATAGACTGATCATTTCTTTATCAGTGGGCAAACGTACAAAATCAGCAGGGGATCAAATACTTTTTTCTCCTCACTGTACATGTCAGCAACCACAGCTAATAGAGTCACAGAAAGCCTTATAGAGTGGCAGTCTGTTTTGGAATGGATAGCCAGTAATAAACTGGTCCTGAACATCTCTAAAACTAAGAGCATCATATTTGGTACAAATCCTTCCCTAAGTCCTAGACCTCAGCTGAATCTGGCAATGCATGGTGTGGCTGTTGAACAAGTTGAAGAGACAAAATTACTTGGCGCTACCTTAGATTGTAAACTGTCATGGTCAAAACATCTAGATTCAATGGTAGTAAAGATGGGGAGGTCTGTCAGTAATAAAGAGACACTCTGCTTTTTTGACACCACACTACAAAAAGCAAGTCCCGTAGTCTCTAGTTTTATCTTATCTTGATTATTGTCCAGTCATATGGTCGAGTGCTGCAAAGAAAGACCTAGTTAAACTGCAGCTGGCTCAGAACAGAGCGGTACGTCTTGCTTGTCATTGTAGTCAGAGGGCTAATAGAAATACGATACAGCCAGTCTCTCTTGGCTAAGAGTTGAGGAGAGACTGACTGCATCACTTAGTGTTTTTATAAGAACAATGAATGTGTTGGAAATTTCAAATAGTTTGCCTAGTCAGCTTACACACAACACTGACACACACACTTCCCCCAGCAGACATACCACCAGGGGTCTTTTCACAGTCCCAAGGTCCAGAATAAATTCAAGAAAACGTACAGTATTATACAGAGCCAAGAGTGCATGGAACTCCTCTCTCATACAGCGCAATTGAACAGCAAACCTGGTTTCAAAAAAACAAAACCGCCTCTCCCCCGTGTGCCCTACTGGTTGTGCGTACGTACTGACGTGTGCCCTACTGGTTGTGCGTACGTACTGACGTGTGCCCTACTGGTTGTGCGTACGTACTGACATGTCTGTGGAACTGACAGATGCACACACACTACATGTTCATGTTTTTAAATGTATATATTTTGTAAAGTATTGTCTTTTTCCAGTAAGACTAGCTGTTGCCATTTGTGTCGGCTAACGGGGATCCTAATGAATCCAATTGAAACCCCATCTTACCCAGATCTGTAGCTTGACCCTCTTCTCGTTGCGGTAGACCGTCTTAACCTTGAAGTCGATGCCCACGGTGGAGACGAAGGCAGAGGTAAAGGAGTCATCAGCGTAGCGGAAGAGTAAGCTGGTCTTCCCCACGCTGCTGTTGCCGATGATCAGCAGCTTGAACATGTAGTCAAAGTTCTGGTCCGCGGCATCCTTCTGGGCCTGGGTCTGCAGCTGGCTGGCACCGGGGTCGCTCGCCAGCGCCATCTAGGAGTGGAGAGGAGGAAACAGTTGAAGCAGTGCAACTCCTAGACCAGGGGTGCGTTCAGTACGACACACACTGTTATAACGTTTAACTCCACGGAAACGGTCCTGTAACGAACGACCAGTTAAAGAACGTTATGATTATGGTGGCCCAGAGGCCAATTGAGTTGTGCAATTTCAAATGGTCATATTGTTTAGGCCTCACCCCACCCACATACAGTTAAAGACAGAAGTTTACATACACTTAGGTTGGAGTCATTAAAACTTGTTTTTCAACCACTCCACAAATTTCTTGTTAACAAACTATAGTTTTGGCAAGTCGATTAGGACATCTACTTTGTGCATGACAAGCAATTTTCCCAACAATTGTTTATAGACAGATTATTTAATTTATAATTCACTGTATCACAATTCCAGTGAGTCAGAAGTTTACATACACTAAAGTTGACTGTGCCTATAAACAGCTTGGAAAATTCCAGAAAATTATGTCAAGGCTTTAGAAGCTTCTAACAGGCTAATTGACATAATTTGAGTCAATTGGGGGTGTACCTGTGGATGCATTTCAAGTAGAGGTCGACCGATTATGATTTTTCAACGCTGATACCAATTATTGGAGGACGAAAAAAGCTGATACCGATTAGTCGGCCAATTTTTTATAAATGTATTTGTAATAAATGACAATTACAACAATACAGAATGAACACTTATTTTAACTTCATATAATACATCAATACAATCAAATTAGCCTCAAGTAAATAATGAAACATGTTCAATTTGGTTTAAATAATGCAAAAACAAAGTGTTGGAGAAGAAAGTAAAAGTGCAATATGTGCTATGTAAGAAAGCTAACGTTTCAGTTCCTTGCTCAGAACATGAGAACATATGAAAGCTGGTGGTTCCTTTTAATATGAGTCTTCAATATTCCCAGGTAAGAAGTTTTAGGTTGTAGTTATTATAGGACTATTTCCCTCTATACCATTTGTATTTCATTAACCTTTGACTATTGGGATGTTCTTATAGGCACTTTAGGATCTCCTCGCTCCTCCCTGGGCTCGAACCAGGAACACAACGACAACAGCCACCCTCGAAGCAGCATTACCCATGAGCAAGGGAAACAATTACTAGAAGGCTCAGAGCGAGTGACGTTTGAAACGCTATTAGCGCGTGCTAACTAGCTAGCCATTTCACTTCGGTTACACCAGCCTCATCTCGGGAGTTGATAGGCTTGAAGTCATAAACAGCGCAATGCTTGATGCACAACGAAGAACTGCTGGCAAAATGCACGAAAGTGCTGTTTGAATTAATGTTTACGCGTCTGCTTCTGCCTACCACTGCTCAGTCAGATACTTGTATGCTCAGTCACATTATATGCAACGCAGGACACGCTAGATAATATCTAGTAATATCAACCATGTGTAGTTAACTGGTGATTATGATTGATTGTTTTTATAAGATAAGTTTAATGCTAGCTAGCAACTTACCTTGGCTTACTGCATTCGTGTAACAGGCACTGAGCAAGAGGCAGGGAGTTATTGCGTTGGACGAGTTAACGTTGGATGAGTTAACTGTAAGTTTGCAAGATTGGAGCAAGAGCTGACAAGGTGAAAATCTGTCGTTCTGCCCCTGAACGAGGCAGTTAACCCACCGTTCCTAGGCCATCATTGAAAGTAAGAATGTGTTCTTAACTGACTTGCCTAGTTAAATAAAAAGGTATAAAAAATATATAAAAATAAATACAAAATTTAAATCCGCGCCCAAAAATACAGATTTCCGATTGTTATGAAAACTTGAAATTGGCCCGAATTAAAATCGGCCATCCCGATTAATTGGTCGACCTCTAATTTCAAGGCCTACCTTCAAACTCAGTGCCTCTTTGCTTGACATCATGGGAAAATCAAAAGAAATCAGCCAACACCTCAGAAAAAAATTGTAGGCCTGCACAAGTCTGGTTCATCCTTGGGAGCAATTTCCAAATGCTTGAAGGTACCACATTCATCTGTACAAACAATGGTACGCAAGTATAAACACCATGGGACCACGCAGCCGTCATACCGCTCAGGAAGGAGGCTCGTTCTGTGTCCTAGAGATGAATGTACTTTGGTGCGAAAAGTGCAAATCAATCCCAGAACAACAGCAAAGGACCTTGTGAAGATGCTGGAGGAAACACGTACAAAAGTATCTATATGCACAGTAAATCGAGTCCTATATCGACATAACCTGAAAGGCCACTCAGCAAGGAAAAAGCCACTGCTCCAAAACCGCCATAAAAAGTCAGACTATGGGGACATAGATTGTACTTTTTGGAGAAATGTCCTCTGGTCTGATAAAACAAAAATAGAACTGTTTGGCCAGAATGACCATCGTTATGTTTGGAGGAAAAAGGGGAGACTTGCAACCTGAAGAACATCATCCCAATCGTGAAGCACGGGGTGGCCGCATCATGTTGTGGGGGTGCTTTGCTGCAGGAGGGACTGGTGCACTTCATAAAATAGATGGCATCATGAGGATAGACAGTCATGTGGATATATTGAAGCAACATCTCAAGACATCAGTCAGGAAGTTAAAGCTTGGTCACAAATGGGTCTTCCAAATGGACAATGACCCCAAGCATACTTCCAAAGTTGTGGCAAAATGGCTTAAGGACAACAAAGTCAAGTTATTGGAGTGGCCATCACAAAGCCCTGACCTCAATCCTATAGAACATTTGTGGGCAGAACTGAAAAAGTGTGTGCGAGCAAGGAGGCCTACAAACCTGACTCCGTTACACCAGCACTATCAGGAGGAATGGACCAAAATTCACCCAACTTATTGTGGGAAGCTTGTGGAATGCTACCCGAAACATTTGACCCAAGTTAAACAATTTAAAAGGCAATGCCACCAAATACTAATTGAGTGTATGTCAACTTTTGACCCACTGGGAATGTGATGAAAGAAATAAAAGCTGAAATAAATCACTCTCCTATTACTCTGACGTTTCACATTCTTAAAATAAAGTGGCGATCCTAACTGACCTAAGACAGAATTTTTACTAGGATTAAATGTCAGGAATTATGAAAAACTGAGTTTAAATGCATTTGGGTAAGGTGTATGTAAACTTCTGACATCAACTGTACTTTATAAACCTATTCAATATTTGATCAGTCATTGGACCGGACTATGTGATGATCAGGGTGAATTTATGACAATGTTGTGAGTCAGCAGGTTCCCTCCATTACTCTCGCTAGCCCTCTCTATTTTCCTGCATCGTGAATTAAAGCCAGAGTCCTGTAGTATGAATAAAAAGCCAAGGGTAATTCCACAGTAAAATATATGCCAAACAAAAACCATTGATTTCAAAGTTTAACAAACCATACAACTCTATGCACAAGGACTACTTTTAATAATAGAAGACTGAATATTTGACAAAAACACATTCACTGGAAGAACTGTGCAGATGCAAAGTGTGGTAACAGAATAGTGTGTCCACATTTTCTAAAAAACATCTGCTATAAATAAAGATTCAACAATGTCTGCAAAAAGAATGGCGTCTCACCGATAACATGACACATTGACTCGAGAAATATATATATTTTGGTTATTGAACTACAGTAAGTGGAGTCTACTTACACCCGGTAACAGAATTTCATCATGGGTCTCTGATATGTACTACACAGAAATGGATAATCATGGATATGAACGTCATTCTCTTCATGGTGATGCATCTTAGGTATTACTTTTCTTTACTGTACTCTGCTGTGCAAACTTGTGAACCCAACTGTAGTTTGTGAATACTATGATTTCCCCCATTGTAGCCAATTCCAGATTTGGTGATGGAATTGAGTTTAACAAACAAAATTGCTATCAGTAAAAACACTAATTGATCAGTATACCTTCACTTGTTACTTTTGTGAACATTCATTATCCTCCCTCCTAATGAGGGAGAGACGTTAGAAAATATCTTAAAGATATGTTGGTTTTTGGTAACGGAATTAAGGCAAAGGGAAATGTTTCTTAAACTTAGAGTTTACAAACTGAACGAAAATCTAAACGCAAAATGTAGTGTTGGTCCCTGAAATAAATGATCCAATAAAATTGTTCAAACACACAAAAAGCTTATTTCTCTCAAATGTAGTGCACAAATATGTTTACATCCCTGTTCGTGAGCATGTCTCCTTTGCCAGGATAATCCATGGCATATCAAAAAGCTGATTAAAACGGCATGATCATTACCTTGTGCTGGGGACAATAAAAGGTCATTAAAATGTGCAGTGGTGTCACAACACAATGCCACAGATGTCTCAAGTTGAGGGGGCGTGCAATTGGCATGCTGACTGCAGGAATATCCACCAGATGTGTTGCCAGAGAATTAAATGTTAATTTCTCTACCATAAGCCACCTCCAAAGTACTCTTAGAGAATTTGTCAGTACATCCAACCGGCCTTACAACCGAAGACGACATGTATGGCGTTGTGTGGGCGAGCAGTTTGCTGATCTCAACATTGTAAACAGAGTGCCATTTTATTTGACCAAGCAAGTCAGTTAAGAACAAATTCTTATTTTCAATGATGGCCTAGGAACAGTGGGTTAACTGTCTTGTTCAGATTTTTACCTTGTCAGCTTGGGGATTCGATCTTGCAACCTTTCGGTTACTAGTCCAATGCTCTAACCACTAGGCTACCTGCCGCCCATTATGATACGGACAGGCATAAGCTACGGACAATGAACAAAATTGCATTTTATTGATGGCAATTTGAATGCAGAGATACTGTGACGAGATGCTGAGGCCCATTGTCGTGCTTCAATGTAGCTTCCTTCACCGCATTTAATCTACAAACACAGCCTATTAGCCATACAATTAGCTGCTACACATTAACTCAGCACCGGGATTAAAAAACATAATTTATTACATACTGAGGGATCTGTTAGCAGAAAAAAGTATTTTGTAAACAAATATGTTTGCTTTACAGAACCATCTTTTTTTTGTGTAGTTTTACAGAACATTTCCTGCAATTCTAAACATTTTTGCTATGGGGTGGAGATACATTGTCACTGTTTTAAAGCAAATTGTCTGCAATTCTACCATTCCTTTTTTTGCCATGACTTGTGCAAGGTTAATATGAAAGTAGTGAAAGTGACTAACAAAATCAATGGTTGCCCCCTGGAGGTCAGGAGCCCGGTCGGTAATTCGGCCATGATTACGACAAGTTTAGATAGCTGGCTAGACTAACTAGACTAATTTACCAATCTACATTTTGTTCTACAAACATGAGTTAATTGAGTGACTGTCAGTGAGGGGAAAAAGGAAATCTGCAGCAACCAAGTTTGGAAATTGCACTTTTTGTATTATATTATTCTAACTCTCAACAGTAAGTAAAGACACCGACTGAATTCCAAAAAACATTTCACATAAAGATCCGGACCTCAGTGTCCTCACGGCCGTGTATATGCCTCAACTTCTCAAAAATAGACTGATTCGGAACCCAATTTGACATGCTCCTATAAACTTCACATGTTGATGCTCATGGGTCCTTTTACATGGAAATGACCCCAGAATGTCCACTTCTTCTCTCTCTAGCTCTCCTCCATCTCTCTCTCTCTCCTGGCCTGGAGCATATGAGGGACACTGAGCATATGAGGGACACTGAGCTGAGCAGTGCTCTTTGCCTGATTAAGAGTGTTTCCTTGGCAACCAGCTCAGCACAAACCATCCAGGGCCATAAAACCTAATCTGGCCAACAAAAACTAAGCATTACAGAGACCCAACAGACACACACACTGAATACAGTAACACGACTAGAAGAAACCAGTGCATGTTACTGTTGCCAAAATAGCACTTAGATCTCAATTCTGACTGCATTCATGTTGGTCATGTTGGCATCTATGTTTGTGGCCTTTATGGGGAGAATTGACCCATATCAACGCATTCAATTTCAATGTAGACCTTTTTATCAATCATAAAACCACACAGGTATATTCCCCTCCTTCAAAAGGGACTGTCAAAAGCAAAGATACTACACATTTCCCTTTAAAATGGAGGTATATTAAGTAAAAATGACATATTCCACTATTAACAGTTGGGAACATTACAAGTCTATTTCAGTATGTTCCAACCTGAGACTAGAATCATTGTTCTATGTGACAAGGTGTACCTGACGTGACCCAGAGGGACTTGAGTCACAGTGGTGGTAGAAGGCAGGAAGGAATCAGGACATGATGCAACATTCCACTCACTGTACATAGTGGGCATATCTAAAAATACTACTTTCCCTAGTCTAGAGTGCACTACTTCTGATCAGAACCACATAGCTGGGGTGTGTGTTTGTTTATGTGGATGGAAACGGTAAAGGAGGTCACTTGTTTGAGGTGATGGGTGGGACGCTTTTAATTCCTCCCAACCGGATATGATGACCCAAACAATTTATGGTTGTCTGCGGAATGGCACCCTGTTCCAAGTGTATATCCCGAATGGCACCCTATTTCAAGTTGTGCACTAGGGAGTGCCATTTGGGACGCTAGCATTACAATCTCACGCATGTACGGCCAATAGACTAGAATACTAATATACAAATGTAAACCGTTGAACTGCCTGCTCAAAAAGTAAACAGTAAGGCAATAAATTCCCAATTCAAGTTGGCCAACAGCTTTCGTTATTTTATAAATGTATTTAGTTGACGGTAATAGATCTGTACAAATAGGCCTAGTCTACTCTACTTTGATATAGTAGGCCTAAAGCATACAAAATAAATGAGAATACTGGTTGTAGGCACTTGCTGAAAGATTTTTACATAGAGAAGGCAACAGCTGTCCCAAAACCACACGAGCGGTCCTAGTCTAAACTGATTGTAGCCTTTTGCGAAAAAATATTAAAAACACCCATAACTTTTGAGTTTGACAATCATGAAAGGGATGCATCTCCGGGCTTCCATATGGCCAATATCTCATTGCTGTACAACATGAAAAATAAGAAGATAACCAAAACACAAAACCGCATAACAAACGCTCCTGAAAATACTGTCGGGTTCTTTACCTCAAATCCAGTGTGTGAATCGTTTTTTCGTCCACTCCCTCCCGTTCCAACTCGATGTCTTTCTTTCCTCTCGCCTACTGTACGGTACTCCCGGATCTCATGCTCGCTCCTCCGTAGATGTTTGTGATATGGAAGGCTGCGGAAGTTTCCCTATATTAACCCAGTGTCACCGACAGACCGACCCAGAGAAAAAGCGATGAATCCACGTTCACACAACCTCTGTATGTAGTGTTGCCCGTTTGCTGAACTTCAAAGGTAGTTAACGAGTGCCGTGCGCACAGGGGTGCGCGTTGTGCATTTCAACATTGTTGCTTTTTGATGTATTGTTAGTTCTTATTTTCTCTCCCTCTCGTTCAACAAAGTTTACATTGTTACAGTTCAGAGGAAATGTATAGTCAACCAGGCAAACAAATACAAGATTCTCCACCTTTTCCTCTACAACAGTTACCCAAATATTGTAGGCCTATATTACTAAATATTAAATCGATATAGATGAGAATACATACAAGGATCAGCGTAGTTAAAAGAAAAACCCAATCAGCTTTAGTATCAGCGATAGTGTGCTATGTAGGCATATGAGTAGGGTTTCAAAATGCCAGTGTCTTTACCAAAATTCCCCGGTTTTCCACAAATCCTGGTTGGAAATTCCTGGAATTAGGAGGGAATAAGAAATCCTGGAAAACTCCTACCAGGATTTCCTTAAAACCGGGGAATTTGGGGAAAGTTACCAGAATGGTGCAACCCTGTGTATTAGACACATGTTGATATATTTATACCACTAACTAAACCGTGGGAATGTATTTCTATCTTATCATGGAGGATACCCAACCCACATTACAGTTTTGATTGAATAGGGCCTTATGTATTACTGAGAAGTTCCAACTAGCAACTGAATGCTGCATCATTCTTCATTCAGCCTTCTGAATATCCATCCCCACAGCAAAGTGATGAAGGCAGTCTAGCATACTGTACAGTCTAGCTGACACAGAGCAATATGAAAGGTATGGTCTAGCTGACACAGAGCAATATGAAAGGTATGGTCTAGCTGACACAGAGCAATATGAAAGGTATGGTCTAGCTGACACAGAGCAATATGAAAGGTATGGTCTAGCTGACACAGAGCAATATGAAAGGTATGGTCTAGCTGACACAGAGCAATATGAAAGGTATGGTCTAGCTGACACAGAGCAATATGAAAGGTATGGTCTAGCTGACACAGAGCAATATGAAAGGTATGGTCTAGCTGACACAGAGCAATATGAAAGGTATGGTCTAGCTGACACAGAGCAATATGAAAGGTATGGTCTAGCTGACACAGAGCAATATGAAAGGTATGGTCTAGCTGACACAGAGCAATATGAAAGGTATGGTCTAGCTGACACAGAGCAATATGAAAGGTATGGTCTAGCTGACACAGAGCAATATGAAAGGTATGGTCTAGCTGACACAGAGCAATATGAAAGGTATGGTCTAGCTGACACAGAGCAATATGAAAGGTATGGTCTAGCTGACACAGAGCAATATGAAAGGTATGGTCTAGCTGACACAGAGCAATATGAAAGGTATGGTCTAGCTGACACAGAGCAATATGAAAGGTATGGTCTAGCTGACTGGCCTGTACAACCCAGGGCTCTGACTGATCATATAAATAATGCTTCTTCCTGCATGAGAAAAGGAAGTACGCTATAGATCCTGGGCACAAGGCCAAATGGCACCCTACTCATTTAGTGCACTACTTTTGATCCTGTGGTCAAAAGTAGTGCACTATATAGGGAATAATTTGTCATTTGGGACACAGATTCTGGGGGATTGAGATGCAGGAGGCCTGCCATATTGCAGTAGAGTGGATTTTTAATTTGAGCGGTGTGCTCTGAGAAGCATTACAAATATCTTCTGCGTGACTGCAATGCACCACTTATCTCTCAGTGCAATTGTTCTGACTAGGCATAGTTGTCTGGTTCTTAATGATAAGCCATAGGATGGACTGAGTTAACATGAAGTATTCTCACTATTTCTATCAAAATACTGTAATCAAATCTTATTTTAAATATAGCATTTAACATAGGAATTTGTATCTTTTAGTTATCCAATATAACATTAAACAAAAAAACAACAATTCGAATTACTTTGTATTAAAATATATACAACATTGTGTACAATAACAAAATACCTCAATGTAAACAATGTAAAACTATAAAAAACGTTCAAGTACAAAATATCAAACTACCCATTCTACATCATCCCCACACCAGTCTAAAGCAGCGATTGATCTGTCAGAAATATATTACTTCTACTGAAGTAGGAAACTACAGATGAAAGCCATGTTTCTCTCAGTCTATCTACATGACAAAGAAAGCTGGTTTCTCTGATAAGATGTGGATGAGCAGGTTTATCTGAGATTGAAAAAAATATAAAACTACTAGATAGCAAACTACCCAAATTATACATCATGTACTTGACCAGTACTGCCCAATCCTAATGTACCACACTACACTTATATAAATACTGTTTTTATTTGGACAGGTTTGTCCCAGATAAGGACCATACACCTTTCTATCCATAGTACTAAACTAGCAGGTTTCTCACAAATGGAAAATATTAAAAAAACGTTCTACATAATCACCGTACCAGTTGGTAAACCAAAAGTAACCACCAGCTACTGACCATACAAACATTTCAGCCATGTTTCTCTGTCTCTCTATAGTACTAAACTAGCAGGTTTCTCAGCGATGGACAGCAGGTGTCTCCTAGCCGGGTCATTGACATCCCAGAGCCTCTGGAACTCGGAGATGAACGGCAGGACTAGGTCTGGTTCCTCCGTGACCAGGATGTTCTCCTTGTTGCTCTGGATGGCTGTCAGCGTCCAGTTCAGGGAGCCGGTGATTAGGCGCCGGCCGTCCACCACTGCGAACTTGTGGTGCATGTGGACGGCGCCGGAGTCACACCTCACACAGATGCCTGGGGAATGGAAGGGGAATACACAGGATGAGAGAGGCCATGCTATATTAGGAATATAGTCACAGTTGTGGTGCATTGTGGTGGAGTCACACCTCCCACAGAGTTGGACCTCACAGAGATTCCAAATAGAGAGCGGTTTGCTGATGTCAACATTGTGAACAGAGTGTCCCATGATGGCTCTGGGGTTGTGGTATGGACAGTCATAAGCTACAGACAATGAACACAATTGCATTTTATTGATGGCACTTTGAAGGCACAGAGATACTGAGGCACATTTTCGTGCCATTCATCTGCCACCAACACCTCATGTTTCAGCATGATAATGCACGGCCCCATGTCACAAGGATCTGTACACAATTCCTGGATACGGAAAATTTCCCAGTTCTTCCATGGCCTGCATACTCACCAGACGTGTCACTTATTGAGCACGTGTACGACAGCGTGTTCCAGTTCCCGTTAATATCCAGCAACTTCGCACAGCCATTGAAGAGGAGTGGGACAACATTCCACAGGCCACAATCAATAGACTGATCAACTCTATGTGAAGGAGATGTGTCGCACTGCATGAGGCAAATGGTGGTCACACCAGATAATGACATTTTATTTTATCTATGCCCCTACCTTTCTTTAAGGTATCTGTGACCAACAGATACATATCTGTTTTCCAAGTCATGTGAAATCCATAGATTAGGGACTAATGAATTTATTTCAATTGACTGATTTCCTTATATGAACTGTAACTCAGTAAAATCTTTGAAATTGTTGCATGATGCGTTTATATTTTTGTTCAGTGTAGCTCCGGTAAAATATGTCTTTAGTTTTGAACGGGTTGAGCTAGAGAAGAGTGGTTTTTCTGCATTGTGTAGGTGGAAGTTGTGCAACCACAGACACAAAGCCATGCTCCATTGGTTTCTATGGCAGGGGCTTTGATACAGCTAGCCCAATCAGATTTGCCTGTGCTAATGGTTCTCGTGGGAGAAGTAAATTGATACAAAATGACTTTGCTTGTGATGCTCGCCCCTCAAATGATTCAAATGTAGCCTAACCACAGCCTGAGCACACAGGACTTGAAACCACAATACAGATGTAACCATGTGCTATTCAATGTATTTATCAGAGCTGCATTGGTGCTCCCAAGTCTAAATTCCATGTGCAAATCCACAGGTTTCTGACTCGTCTGTGCTTGTGCTGGCAAGCCCACTAGGGCCAGACCACACTTGCAACATATTCTATCATCCCTCTGACTGCGTTCCAAATGGCGTTCCTATTCTCCTAAATGGCGTTCTGAATGCGTTCCTATTCTCTATATAGTAGGTCTGCCCAATTCATCGAATTCACATCTAAATATTACCATATCGCAAGAGATCCATGTCGCATGCAATATTTTTTCATCTCAGCCTTGTGTAGTGTTTGTTTTTAAAGTTTACTCTGTGATTTGTCTCCTCTTGCGGCTGCTTCCCACACACACCAAGCTCCGCCCCGCCATTAGATTCACTTAGTTCGCATGCTGTTCTTTTAAGTCAACCGATTGTTCCAAACAAGAACATTTTGCTTTCCACTTTTCTTCTTAACGTAAATCATTCCATTTCTATGATTCCAACAGTCCGCCCAAGAGTTTGATCTATATCACATGTCAAATAGCAATCACAGTATTTGGTTAAAAACCTGTTTTATTCACAATTAGCTTTTCTGCCCACATCTTGCAGCCCTACACTAGTTCTGACCAAAAAGTAGCGTACTATATAGGGAATAGGGTGCCATTTGAGATGCACACACTATCTATGCATTATGAGCATGGACAGTGTGTAACTGACTACACTGAAGAAGTTGGGAGTGCAGAGCAGCATGATAAAACCACATTGTAAATCACATGAATTATGATTAGGCTATAACCAGGAACCAGGAACCATTCTGGGATCTAGTTATAAATCTCCAGCAATAACTTTATTGACTGAATTGATTGATCAATAAGATCAAGTAACTTCAGTCTCTGCATTATCGCCCCCCCCCCCCCCTTAGAGAGCTATTTATAACTCAGAAATGTCCAGATCAACTAGCCCATGTCAGCTAATGTTTTTTTAACTAGGTTTTTTAGCCCATAGATTTTGTTGTAATGTTTGAGTCACACAAAAATGACATGAATACATATTAGAAAAGGCAAAATGTAAAATGTTCTCCCCGTCAACAAGAGGTGTGTGAACAGTGTGTCATGAACAGTGCTTGTTCCCATAGAAATAGACATGGCGCGTGGGATGTCCCCCAATGCTGGAAGGGGGGCCGGAGTGAAAAACTTTGGGAACCCCTGGCCCAACCTGTTTTGCCGATGAGTGATGTCAGTGCATAGGGGGATTGTACATAGCTAGGTGGTAGGTTCCAATATCTGCTTTAGGATTGGGCCTCTGCCATCAGCCTACCTGCTCTGCGGATGGCCCCTATCTGGGAGCCGGTGATGAGGGTGTAGTCCATGTCAGTGAGGATACGGATGGGGATGCCCCTGGTGTGGAGGGCCAGCACAGCCCGGCTCAGGTCCAGGTTGGTGAAGGCGAACACACACAGGTCCAAGGAGGAGGAGGCAGACAGGATGTGGACCAGGAGACGGGTGAAGGAGGTGTTGATGTTGTGGGGTAAAGGACAGGGGCAGGGGCTGGAGGGGGGGATGGGGAAAGAGGGAGGAAAGAGAAAGAAGGGGAGAGGGAAAGAGGAGGGGAAGATGATGGGGACAGGGGAAGATGATGGGGGACAGAGGAGAGGAGGATAAGAGGGAGAGGAAAGGGAGAGAGAGGAGTTACTGTGGAAGGTGTATCTACTGTATAGTAGTCACTCATTGAATCATTATTCCTATCCCATAGCAAAACATCTCAAATCAACAGAAAGGCTATCAAAAAAAAGCCACATTCTTGGAGACATTGGATAGATATATTATTAATGAATATGATGGTGAGTAGTTAATGTTGACTGTACTGGCATCCCAAGTGGTACCCTAGGGCACTAGTATGCACTACTGGGTCACTACAGGGCCCTGGTAAAAGGTGCCATTTGGAACGCATTCTATTACTTACAATGGTGAGTTAGGAGTGAAGAGACGCTCCGTGCAGGCGACCTTTGTAGGGAAAAAGAAGACTTCTTTCAGGGGGCCTCTGGATATTTTCCGGGGCCAGAGGCGACAGAAGAGCCAGCCCAACCACTCCACACTGAGAGTGAGGGCCACAGCCCCCAGACCCACGATCTTCACCATCTGAACCACTGACATCTGTGGGCAGCGGGAGAAGTTGTCATGAAAATGTTGAATGGAAGCGCTAAATTACATACAGTAGGCCTTCCCACCTTTTCCCCTGCCTTTCAGCTCTTGGTTAGGATTAGCCTAGCTAGGGTGAAGTCTTGACAGCTAATGATAGTTGAGGTCTGTTGGATATGCAAAACAGCAATTAACTTGTGAACGGAGCTCGTTTTCACCAGCTTTATAAGGACAATGACATCGCTAGCAAATAATGGACCACTGCTGCAGCCCGGTGCAGAGGCTATAGTAACTTCGATAGTTAGCCAGCTAAATTAGTTTATTAGTCAGGGCTATCTTATCTCTGCAAGTCTGAGCTACCTTCATGCAGTCGCTATTTTTGTAAGCCCACTTTCTCAGTTCATACATGCTGTGTGCTAGAATGTACTCTTATTTGAAACCACTTTAGCTACCTTGACTTTTTTCACCGTCGAGCATCTGTTTTCACGATGGACTTTTAATTGAGTGGACTTCAAAGACGAACGTCGACCAGTGCTCTAGAGCTGTCAATCAATTTAAAACTCGCGGGATATTTGCAACGTTTCAACCAATCAGTGGACAGTTGTTAAAACGGTTGAACAGGTATTATTATTGTAATGAATTTAATGAAACAGCAGGGAGCAGGTCTCGAACCCTCGACCTTCTAGCCCGAGGTTCGGCGCGCTATCGACTGTGACGCAAAAGCATGCTCAAACGGCAGAGTCGATTTCCGCGCTTATAAACCCAGGGTCGTTACATTATTTTGTGAAACGTATGATGTAGAAAGAGGGGTTGTTTGACAGGGTCAGAGAGGTTGGATGGGGATGATGGGATTAGTGAGGTTTGTAGGGAATCATTTTATTGTATTAGAAATACAGGGTTAGTTAAGAGAATATAGTGGTGGAGATAGGTCGTGAAAGGATTCGCACACCTGTACAGTTGGTGTATGTGTATGCACTTATCAGTTGGTTGTGATTCGCAAATAAAACTTAAAGAAGACAAAGAAGAAGATGACGACAGTTGTTCATGTTAACATCCGGTTCTGAAGGCGATCTCAGGGGGAAAAATGGCGGAAGCAGATGTTCTGTTTGAATCAGATGGCGTGTCGAGTGGAGATGAGAATCATTTGATTACAGTGACGAATGCAAACGGAAATAAGAGAAGTAAAGTGGTAGTGGAACCTAGTAAATCCAAATCTAGTTCTGAGTATTTTTTGGTTGGAATATGGGTTTTGGCTCGAGGTTGTTTCCTGGGAGATCCGTTTGAAGTCTCTATTAAAATTGTGGATGCGTTGGATGAGGTGGCGTCGATGAGTGTTATCAATGGTGTTATCTCTGTGGTGGCGCTAGAAGTAAATGCAAAGGATATACATGAAGTATTGGGTCAAGTGGTTGGTGCACAACGACGGACCCTCGTTGAAAGATGGGGTGCGGAAACCCACTCCATCCAGCCATTCTATTGTGTGTGGTTTAAAAAAAATTAAGAGTCTCCCTTCTCACGTGTATTTGGGTTATATGGGATTTCCGTGCAAGAGCTTTCATGCCCAAACACATGCAGTGTGATAAATATAAATTATTTGGCCATGTGTCAAGTGTATGTGGACGGGAGGTGTATTCTATGCCAGTTGAGCCTAAATGCTGCAATTGTGGTGGTGAACATGCACCCGAATTTCTGAAGTGTCCTGTTAGGGTGAATGATGAGACGTATGGGCAAGAATAAGGGCTGTCCAGAATGTATCTGGAGGCATTGAGACGAGTGGAAGGAGTGAACTTGAAGAAGTAATTGTAGTAGTAGAAACAATATGTCCGTGTTAACAGAGGGATCATGACATTTTGCATATTAAGGTGGACTTTATAGCATTTATTACTTTGGTTTTCAACTACACAGCACAAACGGAGAGGAAATCGGAGAAAATAGGCATCTTTGTGTGTGTGCCTGGGCATTTCTGGGGACTCAGTGGGACTGTTTGTGTGTTTTGTTTCAATATTCCGTACATTAGGTGGCGGCAATACACCAATAGGTGTAGTTTGCCGTAACTTTAAAGAAGAAGAAGAACTTCCGGTTCTCCTTGCTTGATTTCTTCACTAAAAAGCCGGAGTGTGGTCTTAGGAAAGGTAGCTAAACAAATACATGGTTTAATGGAAAAATGATATAATATAAGCTAGCTTGATTATATATAATGTTGTTCTTTCCATTATTAATAACGAACCATTCGGTTTCATGATACTATACCATCGGCAAGGAAAGATGTTGGAGAGTTGACTGAGTTTATGACAACAACACACGTTGTTGTTGTAGTAGCTAAACTAGCTAGCTACATGCACCTAGCTAGCTAGCAGGATTATATTGTTAATTTACAGTTTACTAAACGTTGAGTTGATTGAACGACTGCGATCCATTCCGTTACAAAATTGCATTATTTGTTTTTGATGTACATTTGCTCCACAGAGTTTAGCCAACTATATAGCTAACGTTACTGTACACGTGAAGACTACCTAATATGGGTCGCCGCAAGTCCAAGAGAAAGCCCCCCCCAAAGAAGAAGCTTACTGGAAATTTGGACACTCAATTCACCTGTCCGTTCTGCAATCACGAAAAGTCATGTGATGTGAAAATGTAAGTAACAAAGTACAGTATATTAAGTGTATATATACTCCCGTTCAGAAGTTTGGGGTCACTTAGAAATGTTATTGTTTTTTAATGAAAAACACATTTTTTTTGTCATTTAAAATAACATCAAATTGATCAGAAATACAGTGTAGACATTGTTAATGTCTGATTTTTGTAAACGTCTGATTTTTAAAAATAGAATAGCTACATAGGTGTACAGAGGCCCATTATCAGCAACCATCACTCCAATGGCACGTTGTGTTAGCTAATCCAAGTTTTTATAATTTTTAAAGGCTTATTGATCATTGGAAAACCCTTTTATGTTAGCACAGCTGAAAACTGTTGTCCTGATTATAAAAGCAATATAACCGGCCTTCTTTAGACTTGTTGAGTATCTGGAGCATCAGTATTTGTGGGTTCGATTACAGGCTCAAAATGGCTAGAAACAAATAACTTTCTTCTGAAACTCATCAGTCTAGTCTTGTTCTGAGAAATGAACAAGTTCCACAGACATGTGACTAACATAAATGGAATAATGTGTCCAGTCAGTATCTGGTATGGCCACCAGCTGCATTAAGTACTGCAGGGCATCTCCCCCTCATGGACTGCACCAGATGATGCTGTGACATTCCGTCCCAGACCATGGCGGACCCCCCTCCTCCAAATCGATCCCGCTCCAGAGTACAGGCCTCGGTGTAACGCTCATTCCTTCGATGATAAATGCGAATCCGACCATCACCCCTGGTGAGACAAAACTGTGACTCGTCACTGAAGAGCAGTTTTTGCCAGTCCTGTCCGGTCCAGCGACGGTGGGTTTGTGCCCATAGGTGACATTGTTGCCAGTGATGTCTGGTGAGGACCTGCCTTACAACAGGCCTACAAGCCCTCATTCCAGCCTCTCTCAGCCTATTGCGGGCAGTCTGAGCACTGATGGAGGGATTGTGCATTCCTGGTGTAACTCGGGCAGTTGTCGTTGCCATCCTGTACCTGTCCTGCAGGTGTGATGTTCGGCTGTACTGATCCTGTGCAGGTGTTGTTACACGTTGTCTGCCACTGCGAGGATGATCAGCTGTCTGTCCTGTCTCCCTGTAGCGCTGTCTTAGGTGTCTCACAGTACAGACATTGCAATTTATTGCCCTGGCCACATCTGCAGTCCTCATCCCTCCTTGCAGCATGCCTAAGGCACGTTCACGCAGATGAGCAGGGACCCTGGGCATCTTTCTTTTGGTGTTTTTCAGAGTCGGTAGAAAGGCCTCTTTTAGTGTCCTAAGTTTTCCTAACTGTGACCTTAATTGCCTACCTTCTGTAAGCTGTTAGTGTCTTAATGACCGTTCCACAGGTGCATGTTCATTAATTGTTTATGGTTTTATTTATTTTATTTTACCTTTATTTAACCAGGTAGGCAAGTTGAGAACAAGTTCTCATTTACAATTGGTTCATTGAACAAGCATGGGAAACAGTGTTTAAACCCATTACAATGAAGTTCTGTGAAGTTATTTGGATTTTTACGAATGACCTTTGAAAGGCAGGGTCCTGAAAAGGCGACTTTTTTTGTTTGTTGCTGAGTTTATATATGCATACTTTTCTTTATTTTTACCATTTTCTACATTGTGGAATAACAGTGATGACATCAAAACTATGAAATAACACATGGAATCATGTGGTAGCCAAAAAAGTGAACAAATCGAAATATATTTTAGATTCTTCAAAGTAGCCACACTTTGCGTTGATGCTTTGCACACTCTTGGCACTTAAACAAATCAAAATATATGAGATTTTTCAAACACTTTTTTGGGGTACTACATGATTCCATGTGTTATATCGTAGTTTTGATGTCTTCACTATTATTCTACAATGTAGAAAATATGAAAAATAAAGAAAAAACCCTGGAATGAGTAGGTGTCCAAACTTTTGATTGGTACTATGTAGAGGTTGACCGATTTTATATATATTTTTCAATACCGATAATTGGAGGACCCCCCAAAAAATATAATTTTTTAAATGTATTTGTAATAATGACAATTACAACGATACTGAATGAACAGTGAACACTTTTATTTTAACTTAATATAATGCATAAATAAAATCAATTTAGTCTCAAATAAATAATGAAACATGCTCAATTTGGTTTAAATAATACAAAAACACAGTGTTGGAGAAGAAAGTAAAAGTGCAATATGTGCCATGTAAAAAGCATATGAAAGCTGGTGGTTCAATATTCCCAGTTCTTCAATATTCCCAGTTATGAAGTTTTAGGTTGTATTTATTATTAGGAATTATAACGTGTCAACTATTTCTCTCTATACCATTTGTATTTCATATACCTTTGTCTATTGTATGTTCTAATAGGCACTTTAGTATTGCCAGCCTAATCTCAGGAGTGGATAGGCTTGATGTCATAAACAGCGCTGTGATTCAAGTATTGCCAAGAGCTGCTGGCAAACGCAGTAAAGTGCGTTTGTGAAAAAAAAGATTAGATCCCAGGGAAATTCGGAACTAATTGCTTAAAATGTAGATACCTGCCTACCACAGCTCAGTCAGTCTGCTCTATCAAGTATCAAATCATAAACTTAATTATAGTATAATAAACACATAAATACGAGTCTTTGGTCATTAATATGGTCAAATCCGGAAACTATAATTTCAAAAACAAAACGTTTATTTCAGTGAAATACAAAGCGTTCCCTATTTTATCAGACGGGTGGCAACCATAAGTCTTTATATTGCTGTTACATTGCACAACCTTCAATGCTATGTCATAATTATGTAACATTCTTGCAAATTAGTTCGCAATGAGCCATATATATACTTCTGTGTATTGATTTTAAGAAAGGCATTGATGTTTAGGGTTAGGTACATTCGTGCAATGATTTTGCTTTTTTGGTGAGTGTGCTTTTGTTAAATCATCCCCCGTTTGGCGAAGTAGGCTGTGATTCGATGATAAATTAACAGGCACCGCATTGATTATATGCAACGCAGGGCAAGCTAGTAAACTACACATGGTTGATGATATTACTAGGTTAACTAGTGGTTATGTGAGGATTGATTGTTTTTATAAGAAGTTTAATGCTAGCTAGCAACTTACCTTGGCTACTTGCTGCACTCGCGTAACAGGTGGTCAGCCTGCCACGTTTCCTCGTGCAGTGCAATGTAATCGGCCATAATCGTCGTCCAAAAATGCAGATGACCCATTTCTATAATGAAAACTTGAAATCGGCCATACCTATTAATCGGTCGACCTCTAGTAGTGTGTGTGTATACATTGATGGAAGCTACAATCTATCTGCAATATTAAAGCTGATCTGTTCCCTAAAGAAAAAATAAATAAAGAACAGTATGGCTATCTCCCAAATGGCAAATCAAAAGAGAACCATCGCGCTCTTCCAAAGGTTTGACTGGTGCGTAAAACCTGCAAATTCAGTAAAGGAAGAGGTGTAATGGGTTAGCACAAAAAAATATGTTGCAGAAAGCTTCATTGTTCAATGTTTTACATTTTTTACTGCATCAAGGATAGCATACATAGACGTTACCTCTCAAATGGCACCCTATTCCATACATACTTTGACCAGAACCCTATGTGCCCTGGTCAAAAGCACACAACGTGACCATAAGTATGTGGACACCTGCTTGTCGAACATCACATTCCAAAATCAATGGGCATTAATATGGAGTTGGTCCACTCCTTTTCTGCTATAACAGCCTACACTCTTTTGAAAAGGCTTTCCACTAGATGTTGGAGCACTGCTGTGGGGCCTGGCTTGCTCGGCTTTCCAAATCATCCTAAAGGTGTTCGATGGGGTTGAGGTCAGGGCTTTGTGCAGGCCAGTCAAGTTCTTCCACACAGATCTCGACAAACCATTTCTGTATGGACCTCACTTTGTGCACGAGGGCATTGTCATGCTGAAACAGGAAAGGGCCTTCCCTAAACTGTTGCCACAAAGTTGGAAGCACAGAATCGTCTAGAATGTCATTGTATTCTGTAGCATTAAGATTTCCCTTCACTGGAACTAAGGGGCCTAGCACAAACCATGGAAAAACAGCCCCAGACTATTATTCCTCCTCCACCGAACTTTACAGTTATCACTATGCATTGGGGCAGGTAGCGTTCTCCTGGCATCGACCAAACCCAGATTAGCCTGTTGGACTGCAGACGGTGAAGCATGATTCATCACTCCAGAGAACGTGTTTCCACTGCTCCAGAGTCCCAATTGCGGCGTGCTTTACACCACTCCAGCCGACACTTGGCATTGTGCATGGTGATCTTAGGCTTCTGTGCAGCTGCTTGGCAATGGAAACATTTCATGAAGCTCCCGACGAACAGTTCTTGTTGCTTCAAGTGGCAGTTTGGGACTCTGTAGTGAGTGTTGCAACCGAGGACAGATGGGTTTTACACGCTTCAGCACTCGGTGGTCCCGTTCTGTGAACTTGTGTGACCTACCACTTTGCGGCAGAGCGGTTGTTGCTCCTAGATGTTTCCACTTCACATTAACAGCACTTTCAGTTGACCAGGGCAGTTCATGCAGGGCAGAATTTGGACAAACTGACTTGTTGGAAAGGTGGAATCCTATGGCGGTGCCATCTTTAAAGTCACTGAGCTCTTCAGTAAGGCCATTCTACTGCCACTGTTTGTCTATGGAGATTGCATGGCTGTGTGCTCAATTTTATACACCTGTCAGTGACTGGTGTGGCTGAAATAGCCAAATCTACTAATTCAAAGGGATATCCACATACTTGTGTGTAATGTTATATATTTTAGTGTAGTTCTCTAGGAGGTACTGCTGTAGCTCTGACATTTTAATGATGCAACTATTTATTAATACTTTGTTTAAACTTTTGATGTTCTTGTATTGCCAACAGGGAAAGGACCAGAAATACTGGGATAATATCATGCACAGTTTGCCTGGAGGAGTTCCAAACCCCCATTACCTGTATCCTTTGAAGTCTATTCAACTCACACAACAGCTATTGTTCTCATAATCACATTGAGCATGTTTACATGCACACTAATAATTTGATATTAAACTGCAGAACGACAGATGTTTACCTTGTCAGCTCGGGGATTCGATCTTGCAACCTTTCGGTTACTAGTCCAACGCTTTAACCACTAGGCTACCTGCTGCCCCATATGCAGTTTTTATAAAAACTGTTCTTCACTTTGTACATGACAAAGTAGCCCGACGGTGGTGGATTCACAGACCTCCACGGACAAGGAGGGTGAAAAGATATCCATTATAATAAATAAATCTCTTATTTTGGTATGAGACCAAATTGGCTTTTATAAACATTTCATGAAATTCTACGTCATTTTACATCACTGGAGATGATCAGAATCTTTTGTTAATACCACAACAGAGCAGAGAACACCTGAGCGCATGCTGCAGCACCGGAGACGATCAGAATCTTTTGTTAATACCACAACAGAGCAGAGAACACCTGAGCGCATGCTGCAGCACCGGAGACGATCAGAATCTTTTGTTAATACCACAACAGAGCAGAGAACACCTGAGCGCATGCTGCAGCACCGGAGACGATCAGAATCTTTTGTTAATACCACAACAGAGCAGAGAACACCTGAGCGCATGCTGCAGCACCGGAGACGATCAGAATCTTTTGTTAATACCACAACAGAGCAGGACAACACCTGAGCGCATGCTGCAGCACCGGAGACGTTGTGATTTCTATACAGGCTATTGTTTAAAAAAAAGATAGACAACTTTAGTACTGTTCCAAACTTAAATTATTAACTGTAAATATTCAGCACAACTGAACTAGTCACTACGAAAGTATGGCCTGTGCATTTGTAAACTATTTTAATTTGGGAAACTATAATTTTCAAATATATTCTATTTTATTCCAAGATATTGTTACAAAATAGATGTGTGCAGACTGTGATTAGGGCATGGGAGTATAAGTTAAATTAACAGACTAGTTTCATAGCTCACCGCATGATCCTCAAACCAAAGACCAGCCAAACTCATCTTTCTAAACGTGAATTCCAAGGCACTGTAGAATGATTGCATAGCCTAATAAGGCATATTTTGTTTCGTAATTCTAAGTAATAATACAAAAATAATAATATTTGTTTATTTATTTTAAGTTAGTATGTTAATACTTTTGTTGCGGATCTCCCTCACATTTTTCAAATTGAGAACACGGGGCTGCATGGTCAAATTAATTCTGATAGGCCTAAATATTATTTATTTATAATGACCACAAGTCCCATAAACGATAGAATGACAAACTAAATCAATATGTAGTCTATAGCAGCCTATTGGTAGGTAGCCTAAATGGTGGTATTACTGTGTTTTTTTTTCTCTCTGGCGGTGGCATGAAGGATGAACTGTAGGCGTGTGTGTAGAGGCCCGTCGTTCGGAGGCGTGACCACTTTGAGAGGCCAAATCCGACGTGACAAAAACTTGACCAGGGTTCGCTAAAACGGCTGTCCTCAAAACAGTCTTGTACAAATGCACTTGAACTCGACCTACTGAGTGCTTAGCTTACAGAAACGTGCCCCCCTCTATTGCGTATGCAGACAAACTGATCCACCGCATGGACCTTTACCACGACACCAACGAGAGCTAGGATCCACATTCACAGCGTGTCCGTCACGATGGTCCTAACTCTACGGGCCCCAGAACGACACGAGGACCACTGCTGTCCTTTCAGCACCAAGATTCTAAGTGCTCAAAATCACTCTAGATGTAGCCGACAACTAATAGTCCTTCTCATCCCTTATTACAAATGGAAGATTATCACTTCTCACAATGGTGCTCGTTTAGTAACGTTAGAACAAAGCGAAGTCAATGTCTCGCAGGATCGCAATGTGTAATTCGTGTTTTACATAGCAGATCCGAATATAATGGCATATAGGCTGCTTTACCAGGCCTGTAATGTTACACCAGAAACACCTCTTCTGTCGTTTCTTATCTGAAGCTGAGTAGTGCACGCCGCAGGCAACGCTTTGATGCAAAATAACAAGAAATGTTAATATTTTAACACCATCTGCTTTCATTTGGTCACAAAACAGTAATTCAAGAAGATCTCAATTCATATTCCCATGAAACTGATTGAGATCAAATGATTGACAGGCAGTAAAACGTGAGGAATTACCGTTCACCATTGACCGTGATAATGGCCTACTTTGAAATGAGGTATGACTATCTTGGTGTTTGGGGTTATTAAACATTTGACATTTTCTTGAGACAAGACGTGTGGGCATATAGGCAGTTTTTAATCAAAGTATTATATTAATCTGACTATCCACAATAATCGCATTATTGTGTGCATGTAACCGTACTAGTTGATACGTAATCAATAAGGCTGCAGCAATTGTCATTTCCGAAGGATGTAATGCCCAATTCCAATGGGATTGGCTATTATGATAAGAATGTTGTATAGGTATTTTAACATCAGGAATGCTAACAGCACAGTTAGACTGTAAGTTGCTCTGGATAAGAGCATCTGATAAATGGCTCAAATGTAAATACACCAATGACTAGACAGTTGCATGCAAGTCACATTTACTCCAATCTCCTGTTGCTAACATTTTCTAGGTTGTGTGTATATAAGTTACATGTCCTTACCTTACTCTCTAAGATCTGTCAGAGCCTGTGGACGTGTACAGTGATTGGATAGACGCTTGTGAAGCAGCCAATCAGTAGCCCAGGCTCACCGGGGCGGAAGACCTCACGTTGGAACAGGAAGCTGATTTAGAGGTGGCGCTCGTCTGTTTCTCACCAATCACTGCCAGTCTTCAGCTCAAGATGATGGTCCCGTTCCAGGCCGACTACATTGCAGACGTCGCATTGCATCAACCAATAGTTGCCACGTCATCAACTGCTGTTGGGCATCATATTGCTGTGTCATGTGGTTAGCTGATATGTGAACCAACTATCCAGACGTTGTGAGATCTGGCAGATGCCTACAATGTAGTCAGCCTGGTAAGCAACCTCTGACCTTTACCTCACCGCACATCTCCCACACTAGTGACCTGGCGTCCACCGAGACTGTCCTGCGTAGCCATAGTTCAGTCCAGAGCCCTATATAGATTACGCCCCAAATGGCACCCCATTCCCTATGTAGGGCACTACTTTTGACCTGCTCCTGTAGGGCTCGGGTGGAAAGTAGTGCACAATATAGGGAATAGGGTTCCATGTGGGATGTGACCTTAGAGGTATATATGACTCTGGTTAAGTCAACCTATTCCCCTACTCACCGTTTTAATTCATACAGACTTCATTTTAGCGGTTAGTTGTCATGGCTCCTAGCTTACTGGTAGGATTATACAGTTAGTTGCTGCTCTTGGGTTAGTTTTTGTTTTACCACAATTCGTTTTTACTCTCCCCTGTGTACAGAGATACACAATACCACAGTGTACAGCAATACCATAGTGTTGGGTCATTCCATTGGGGTATATTCGGTGTAACTCTGAGTGTGTTTATGCAGAGTAAACTAGTGGGGTGTTCCAGAAAGTAGGATTGTTAAGTTAGCCAGCTAACTTTGATATGCAGTTAAATATATCTTTATTTTATATTTAGAAAGCTAAACTTGAATATGGGTTGTTGTTGGTTGTCAAGTCAATTATACCATGACGATTTCAAGTTGGATTTTGTTGGGACTGTTAGCTGGCTAAGTCATTGATCCTGCTTTCTGGAACAGTCTAAACTCTCAAGTGGTTTCTGAAATATTTTCTATGAATATCCCAGGTCCTTTTTCTTATTGTGAAAATGGTTACGGTATCTCCCTGAAGACATGTTGCACCATTCCTTTGTTAGAGAAAATGTACTAAAAGGGAGAGGTAGGATGGTACATAAACAGTAGGTCCAAATTAGTATTATTGATTTGATTATTTTAGTTTTTCAAATGATAAGAAAATTGCCAATGATTTGCAATTGGTTGCCCTTTGTAATATTGTAATGATTTTTATTTTCAATGTGACAAATTAAAAAGTGTTGTATTTTGACACCCACAATGAATGTGTCTGTGTCGATGGGTCTGAGAGTTAACCAGCAAAACTCTATAGTATATAGAGCATGTTTCTACTGGAGAGACATGCCGTTTCATTTCCTGATAATAGGCTAGCTAGAGGAAACCGCCAAACTGTACAGTTTACCACTAAAACCTTAACATTTTCCTCGTCATAACTCAGATGTGAGCACCGTGTGTGTATGTATGCCCCAATGCATTTGTGTGATTGTGTGCGTACCCATGGTTCTCAGCTGTGGATATTGACAATGAGTTATGATCACGATGATGAGTGGTTATCAGTTTGTTCTATCCCTCCATCCCTATCTCAATCTCTCCTCTCATTCAGCATGTGAGGTCAAGTGTCACTCTAGTCTCTGTTGTCAAGGCTGCCAATAACCCACACAACGGTGCCATGGCAACCATTTCCAAGGTAACAAGTATTTTGTTTCTAGACACCTGGAGCTGTGCTCACACAACTTGCCATTTTAGTAACTTTTACACATCCACCATCAACAAGTTGCGTAATGTATGTGCATGTAATTGCTGCATTTAACACAATGCAAATTAGTAAGGAATGTTTACAGGGCATAGAAACAGTTGATGGTGTTAGGTAGAGTGGCGTTAGGTAGAGTGGCGTTAGGTACAGTGGCGTTAGGTACAGTGGCGTTAGGTACAGTGGCGTTAGGTACAGTGGCGTTAGGTACAGTGGCGTTAGGTAGAGTGGCGTTAGGTAGAGTGGCGTTAGGTAGAGTGGCGTTAGGTAGAGTGGCGTTAGGTAGAGTGGCGTTAGGTACAGTGGCGTTAGGTACAGTGGCGTTAGGTAGAGTGGCGTTAGGTACAGTGGCGTTAGGTACAGTGGCGTTAGGTACAGTGGCGTTAGGTACAGTGGCGTTAGGTAGAGTGGCGTTAGGTAGAGTGGCGTTAGGTAGAGTGGCGTTAGGTAGAGTGGCGTTAGGTACAGTGGCGTTAGGTAGAGTGGCGTTAGGTAGAGTGGCGTTAGGTAGAGTGGCGTTAGGTACAGTGGCGTTAGGTACAGTGGCGTTAGGTACAGTAGCTTTGTGCTAAAATATTTTTTGCGGCGTTTGATAACTTTCATCTCGTGGTATTAACTCGAGTTGCAGAATTGGGATAAAAAGTCTACCTTTTTGGCTTATAGCTGTCTGTCTGGATCTAAATAATGTGGCCACGGCTTTGTTTCATCTGTTAGGAAGAATGACAACAAGTACTGCATGCTGTGTCTAGAGAATGCAGAAGAGGCTCTGGGAATGTTCCTAACCACTGCCAAAATGTAGTGGTTTTTCGTGCGCTTTTCAGCTGCCGTGGTGTCACCCAGGTGGGTGCTACAAGTTTGGCAATGGAGGAGCGGGTCCTATAGAGGAACTGGCCATCAGAGGCGCAGATGTGGTGCACTGATGAAGCGCTCCGGGCCGGTTTGTTTCTCTCTGGCTGTACCATCGATGCCCCGTCTGCTGAAGCTACACTGCCTTTCCAATCCAAACGGCCTCCCAGTCTTTCATCAGAAGCCAAATGGAGACATTCGATGTCCATCTCTACCATCTGAATGTTAATTTAGTTGAGCTTTTTTATGCGCTTTGAGATTTTCTTTAATGAAAAGCTCTGCAAGTTAAATTATTATTACAAAACAATGCCATGAAATGACTAAATATACAAGGAAACCTAACGTTGATTTATTGGAAAAACATTATCAACAATAATAATGTACTAAAATGTATTTCAACACATTTTTCCCCAACACCTCTAGAGAATGCCAATCTGCAACCATTCATCAGTTAGGGGGTGTATTTATTATGAACCAAACGAAAGCCAACACTCTGAAACATTGAGGGACATACCTGAACTTGTCCAATAAGAAACTCTTGTTTTTGTTACAAAAGTTTAGTTTCAAAACATTTTGCTACAGTGTGCACTAATGAATACACCCAAGCCTTGACAATGTATTAGCCTGGGTAGACCAGACTGAACACAGTGTTTCATTGTGAGTGCAGAATTCAGTTTAGTTTAACCGGGGCCAGGCTATCAAAATATTCCCCAGATCCCTTGGTGAGATGGATGTTGGAGTAGAGTGAAGCTGCCTCTAGACACAGGTCAATTTGGGCATCTCCACCAGAAGTGGTTTAGGTTAGGATTTGGGGAGGGTGAATTGATCCTAGATCTATGCCTAAGGGCAACTTCTATCTGGAGCTGAAACGTCAGCCACCACAATGTAGTCCTTAAAGTTGTCCCTAGACACTGATCTAAGGTTAGTTTTAGCCTTGGGAGGGAAAGCTGGTCCTAGATCAGTCTACAGTATCTGGTGCTGATATGGTATGTCAGCCTCCGTGATGCAAAGCCTTAACATGTCTTCATGTGTTACCGTCTCTAGCTGTCGCTGCAGACGTCAAAGTCCCATTCACAGTTGTAGCATGTGGTTATGTAAATAGTGATGGGAGAGGGGGGGGGGGGGGGGGGGGGAGTCACAGGGTGGTGGTAGTGTTGTAATGGACCAGCACAGGTGAAAATACAAGTTCCTCTCTATCCCTACACACTTGTCAAGGAGTTGATTGGGCGCTATACTACATAGGTGAAAAATGTATATAGGAAGTGAGTGGCCTGTGTCGTCCAGCAGCCGCTGACATGGCATGCATGCCAGAGACGGCGTGGGTTTGAATCCGGCCCACTGCCCTTTGACCCTTCCCCTATCTTTCCTGTCTTTCCAACACTATCTTTTCAATAAATAGAGAAAAAAAATAGAAAGGGAATATATCTCGTCCATAAAAAATAAGAGTATTTTTGTTGGAATGATTATAGGTCAATTGTCGATGCAATAGCTTCCACTCGGCTACGCGTATTCTCAAGCAATAACATCGACATCTGTATTATCAACCCAAGAATACCCGTGGTCGAGACGGGAGCACCGGGTATAAACTCCTCCCTCCATCCTGTCTTCTCCCCTCTATCATTCTCTCCTCTTCTTCATTCTTGACTCGTAGAATGACAGATGAGAGGGAGGGAGGGAGGGAGGGGGCCGAAGACATCTGTGAAAATGGTGGCCTGGGAAAGAAAAGTGTTGGATTAGAAAACAAACAATAACATGCACTGTACACAAAGAAAGACAGAAATCGGTGCCTGAAGTGAACTGGTATCAAACAAGCTTTTAACCTACTGTAGCTCTCTCCCTGCCTGCCTGTCTCATTCTCTCTCTCTCGTCCTCTCCCACCCTCTCTCTCTCGTCCTCTCCCACCCTCTCTCTCTCATCCTCTCTCCCCCTTTTATTTTTCTCTTCCTGCCTCCCTCCCTCCTGCTCTCTACCTCCTCTCTCTGCCGGTCTCATTGCGAATAAGGCAGTCAGCATGACTCAACCACACTCTCACTTTCTAATTAGAGACAGTGGATGTCAATCAACAGCTGGGAGTAGAAGAGGGGAGGGAGAGATTGAATGTATCAGCACCATGGACAGCTCCCTGTGGAGAACTCGGGGCTGGTTTACAGACATCGAGTTTACTCCTCTCTCTCACACACACTCTTTCTACCACTACTGTTGAATTTAAGGTTTATATCTTGATTGACTGATATTCTCTCTACCAGCCCATCAAGCACATGGTGTAACCTGCACCTTGAATAGAGGAAATGAGATTCCCACTCTGTCAAAACTCGCACCAACCTTATTCCTGTCTGTCTACTTCCCCTCTCATCGTCATTGACAGGAAGTGCCAAAACAAGTCCGACACGTCAAGTATTCTGACACTATATCCCTCATTACCTGGCTTATAGCTTTCTACCTCTCGCTCGCACTCTTTCTCTCTCTCCCTCTCTTCCACTCTCTCTCTCTCATGTGGTAGACACTAGCAAAGAGTGTGTTTACTGGTAGGCTATGAGAACAGCAAGCTCATCATTACAGGAGGACATTCCTCCTCTACATTACTGTTGGAACAAAAGAGCTGCTGTCAATATGTTGCTGCTGTTTGTCTACAGCATCAGCTCTCCTCCAGGCCCTATAGCCACTGATGCTGGAGTCAAGAGTCACTATTCTAGAACTTTAGGGATCCATTGACAACGTGATCAATCTGTAGCAAATGTATTGTATTTTGTTCCTCATAGTTTTTGGTGTCACTTAGTGACAAAGAAAGAGGTATTTTGTAGAAGAGGGAACACCTAAGTATACTGAAGGCTAAATACACAGTAATGACTATTCCATAAAGACACCTTCTGACCATTGTTAATAGCAGCACCTGTTTTGCCGTCTATGTGAGAGGATTGTGTATTAGGGTTTCTTTGTTTGTCGATACTGTACATCCGGTAGACCAGTGCCTCTAAGTGGAACATAGTAAGCTACTCAGAATAGCAGTGAACTGATTCTTTCAGCCTTATACTGCACACTGTCCATTTCCCCCTCAAGTAACAGACCTTAAAGCAGCCATCAGCAGTAGAAACAGTAACAAAGCTCTTTCCTCGTCCGTTTCTGTAAAAAGCTGAGGGTCTGGAGAAATGCAACCACTCTCAAATTCACTGACATAGCATGCAAGATATCAAAATGATAGTTGTAATCATGTTTTGAGCTCTGACAGTTGAACTAAGCTCATGAGGCATTTATTTATAAGTTAGGTTATATTCTTCAAGAATCAATTGGTACATATTACTTTCTAAGTAAAATAAATTGATGTAGCAACTGCTGATTTCCCTTTTAATTCTTCCTAAAATAAAGAAATGAAACATCATTCCTAGAACAACAAAATACCTAACCAATAAAACACTGTAGAATAATATTCTGTGATATTGTTGACAGTTTTGACAGTGCATGTTTATTTTTAATGGGACCTGTCTTTGGGACCTGTCTATTCATCAACAAATTCCTGCTTCCTTCCCATCAATAAACAAAGTGTTATTCATCTATACTGAACAAAAATAGAAACGTAACATGTAAAGTGTTGGTCCCATGTTTCATGAGCTGAAATAAAAGATAATCCACCCACCTGACAGGTGTGGCATATCATTACACAGGTCATGATCATTACACAGGTGCACCTTGTGCTGGGGACAATACTCAGCCACTCTTAAATGTGCAGTTTTGTCACACAACACAATGCCACAGATGTCTACATTTTGAGGGAGCATGCAATTGACATGCTGACTGTAGGAATGTCCACCAGAGCTGTTGCCAGGTAATTAATGTTAATTTCTCTACCATAAGTCGCCTCCAACATCGTTTTAGATAAATTGGCAGTACACTCGACCAGCCTCGCAAACGTAGACCACGTGTAACCACGCCAGCCCAGGACCTCCACACCTGTCTTCTTGACCTGCATGATCATCTGAGACCAGGCACCCTGACAGCTGATGAAATTGAGGAGTATTTCTGTCTGTAATCATGCCCCTTTGTGGGGAAAAACTCATTCTGATTGACTGGGCCTGGTTCTACAGCACCTCTGCCCAGTCATGTGAAATCCATGAATTAGGGCCTAATGAATGTATTTAAATTGACTGATTTCCTTATATGAACTGTTTCTCAGTAAAATCGTTGAAATTGTTGCATGTTGCGTTTATATTTTTGTTCAGTATAGATTTCGTTTAGAATAGCGTACCAAAAAAAATATAAATACAACTCGATACTAAGCCACTGGTGAATTGTAGACTAAATGTCGCAACACCCGGCACGAGATGACAGGCTTAATAGCTCATAATAATAAGTGATAAGCTCACCCGTCCATCGCACTTCCATCGTTGTCCCAGATCGGATATCTCGAGTCCGTACCACATAGAGTAACCATGTTTTCATTAAAAAATATATAAGCGAGAAACGCCCCCCAATTCATTTATCTTTCGCGGTTAGCATGGTTTAGGCGGTAGGAACGTTCCAAGGATCCCGAATAGCACTTGAACCAATGGGATGAACCAACGCTCATGTCATCTTCCGGCTGATTCTGAACTGCAACCTCTTACTTCTCCGACGCCCATCCAAAAGAAAGAGCACGCCCTCCATCACTCCTAGCTCACACGCTCCTGTAGAAAATGCATGAAACCAAAAGGCTCAGTGGACTTCTTCTTCAAGCTTATTTCCACTGAACAAGAGTGAGGAAAGTCAAATGATGTCCAACAACGACGTGCCTAGAGGCTAAATGACAGTCGGTTTGAAGTTACTGTACAACTTCATATAATGACCATTGTACTAGGTTGCTAAGGGGAATGGTAGCTGTGCCACTTACCTTGGCCCAGAGCATGTCCAACTTGTGCTCTCTCTGCCTGCCTCTCTCTCTCTCACACACGGTTAATGGCTCCATAATCGTCCAAGGCAGACTATTTGGTAATCAGGCGACTGCAGCAAGGCAAAGACCAATATTTGTAATTTACTACGACAGATAGTAGACTCTCTTTGTATTCTGGGGTTCGGTGGTTTGCATTTGGACTTGATCAACACGCACACACACACACACACACACACACACAGGAATACTAATAGTCCTGGTTGCATGGTGGTCCAGATAGTATACAGTGTCAAGTGTGTGTGGGGCCCAGACTCCAGACAGACTGTGACTCCAGGGTCATAGGCATTGTGCCAGGCATACAGAGTGCGAGTCAGGGAGGAGACATCACCATAGCACCAGGAGTCGGAACACACTCATACACACACACACTCTCTCATTTATAAAACGGCTAGATGAGTAGACACGTCTGCTTTTCTTTGCCAACCCGATAACTATGACTGCCTCCAAAATGGCACCCTATTCCCTACACAGTGCACTACATTTGACCACAATGGGCTATATACAGTATATAGTAGTGCACTATGTTCAACGTCTAGTTTTGATTTACATTTGGTTGAGTTGTCAACTAACGTGAATTCAACATGAAATCAAAACATTTCACCATGTCATTGGATTTAGGTTGAATTTTGCGTAAATAAATAGGAAATGCCTTTACGTTGATGACTTTTTCAAAATTGTTTTGGTTGAACTGGTCTGGAAACAGTGTTGATTCAACGTTATCACATAGATTGTTTTGGTTGAACTGGTATGGAAACAGTGTTGATTCAACGTTATCACATAGATTGTTTTGGTTGAACTGGTATGGAAACAGTGTTGATTCAACGTTATCACATAGATTGTTTTGGTTGAACTGGTCTGGAAACAGTGTTGATTCAACGTTATCACATAGATTGTTTTGGTTGAACTGGTCTGGAAACAGTGTTGATTCAACGTTATCACATAGATTGTTTTGGTTGAACTGGTATGGAAACAGTGTTGATTCAACGTTATCACATAGATTGTTTTGGTTGAACTGGTCTGGAAACAGTGTTGATTCAACGTTATCACATAGATTGTTTTGGTTGAACTGGTCTGGAAACAGTGTTGATTCAACGTTATCACATAGATTGTTTTGGTTGAACTGGTATGGAAACAATGTTGATTCAACGTTATCACATAGATTGTTTTGGTTGAACTGGTATGGAAACAGTGTTGATTCAACGTTATCAAATATATTGTTTTGGTTGAACTGGTATGGAAACAATGTTGATTCAACCAGCTTTGGCCCATTTGGTGTCAAGTGTAAATTAGATGGAGAGAACTCCATGAAGAGGGGGAGGAGGGTGGGAGAGACGAGAGGGAGGAGGGTGGGAGAGACGAGGGGGAGGAGGGTGGGAGAGACGAGGGGGAGGAGGGTGGGAGAGACGAGAGGGAGGAGGGTGGGAGAGACGAGGGTGAGGAGGGTGGGAGAGACGAGGGTGAGGAGGGTGGGAGTGACGAGAGGGAGAAGGGTGGGAGAGACGAGGGGGAGGAAGGTGGGAGAGATGAGGGGGAGGAGGGTGGGAGAGACGAGAGGGAGGAGGGTGGGAGAGACGAGGGGGAGGAGGGTGGGAGAGACGAGGGGGAGGAGGATGGGAGAGACGAGAGGGAGGAGGGTGGGAGAGACGAGAGGGAGGAGGGTGGGAGAGAGACATACAGTGAGGGATAAAAGTAGTTGATCCCCTGCTGATTTTGTATGTTTGCCCACTGACAAAGAAATGATCAGTCTATAATTTTAATGGTAGGTTTATTTGAACAGTGAGAGACAGAATAACAACAAAAAATCCAGAAAAACGCATGTCAAAAATGTTATAAATGAGGGAAATAAGTATTTGACCCCCTCTCAATCAGAAAGATTTCTGGCTCCCAGGTATCTTTTATACAGGTAACGAGCTGAGATTAGGAGCACACTCTTAAAGGGAGTGCTCCTAATCTCAGTTTGTTACCTGCATAAAAGACAACAGTCCACAGAAGTAATCAATCAGATTCCAAACTCTCAACCATGGCCAAGACCAAAGAGCTCTCCAAGGATGTCAGGGACAAGATTGTAGACCTACACAAGGCTGGAATGGGCTACAAGACCATCGCCAAGCAGCTTGGTGAGAAGGTGACAACAGTTGGTGCGATTATTGGCAAATGGAAGAAACACAAAAGAACTGTCAATTTCCCTCTGCCTGGGGCTCCATGCAAGATCTCACCTCGGGGAGTTGAAATGATCATGAGAACAGTGAGGAATCAGCCCAGACCTACACGGGAGGATCTTGTCAATGATCTCAAGGCAGCTGGGACCATAGTCACCAAGAAAACATTTGGTAACACTTCGCCGCGAAGGACTGAAATCCTGCAGCGCCCGCAAGGTCCCCCTGCTCAAGAAAGCACATATACATGCCCGTCTGAAGTTTGCCAATGAAAATCTGAATGATTCAGAGGACAACTGGGTGAAAGTGTTGTGGTCAGATGAGACCAAAATGGAGCTCTTTGGCATCAACTTTGGCATAATTCTCTCTTTCTCTCTCTCTCTCTCTCTCTCTCGGAGAACCTGAGCCCTAGGACCATGCCCCAGGACTACCTGACATGATGACTCCTTGCTGTCCCCAGTCCACCTGGCCGTGCTGCTGCTCCAGTTTCAACTGACCTGAGCCCTAGGACCATGCCCCAGGACTACCTGACATGATGACTCCTTGCTGTCCCCAGTCCACCTGACCGTGCTGCTGCTCCAGTTTCAACTGTTCTGCCTTATTATTATACGACCATGCTGGTCATTTATGAACATTTGAACATCTTGGCCATGTTCTGTTATAATCTCCACCCGGCACAGCCAGAAGAGGACTGGCCACCCCACATAGCCTGGTTCCTCTCTAGGTTTCTTCCTAGATTTTGGCCTTTCTAGGGAGTTTTTCCTAGCCACCGTGCTTCTACACCTGCATTGCTTGCTGTTTGGGGTTTTAGGCTGGGTTTCTGTACAGCACTTTGAGATATCAGCTGATGTACGAAGGGCTATATAAATAAATTTGATTTGATTTGATCAACTCAACTCGCCGTGTTTGGAGGAGGAGGAATATTGCCTATGACCCCAAGAACACCATCCCCACCGTTAAACACGGAGATGGAAACATTATGCTTTGGTGGTGTTTTTCTGCTAAGGGGACAGGATAACTTCACCGCATCAAAGGGACAATGGACGGGGCCATGTACCGTCAAATCTTGGGTGAGAACCTCCTTCCCTCAGCCAGGGCATTGAAAATGGGTCGTGGATGGGTATTCCAGCATGACAATGATCCAAAACACACAGCCAAGGCAACAAAGGAGTGGCTCAAGAAGAAGCGCATTAAGGTCCTGGAGTGTCCTAGCCAGTCTGCAGACCTTAATCCCATAGAGAATCTGTGGAGGGAGCTGAAGGTTCGAGTTGCCAAACGTCAGCCTCGAAAACATAATGACTTGGAGAAGATCTGCAAAGAGGAGTGGGACAAAATCCCTCCTGAGATGTGTGCAAACCTGGTGTCCAACTACAAGAAACGTCTGACCTCTGTGATTGCCAACAAGGGTTTTGCCACCAAGTACTAAGTCATGTTTTGCAGAGCGGTCAAATACTTGTTTCCCTCATTAAAATACAAATCAATTTATAATATTTTTAACATGCGTTTCTCTGGATTTTTGTTGTTGTTATTCTGTCTCTCACTGTTCAAATTAAAATTATAGACTGATCATTTCTTTGTCAGTGGGTAAATGTACAAAATCAGCAGGGGATCAAATACTTTTTTCCCTCACTGTAGATAGGAGTAGAGAGAGAGAGAGGGATAGAGGGGGGGGGAGAGAAAGAGGGAGATAGGAGTGTGTGTGAGTGAGTGAGTGAGTGAGAGAGGGACAGGAGGAGAGGGAGACAGTGTGTGTACGTGAGTGTGTGTAGGAGAGAGAGAGGGAGACAGTGTGTGTACGTGAGTGTGTGTAGGAGAGAGAGAGGGAGACAGTGTGTGTACGTGAGTGTGTGTAGGAGAGAGAGGGAGACAGTGTGTGTAGGAGAGAGAGGGAGACAGTGTGTGTACGTGAGTGTGTGTAGGAGAGAGAGAGGGAGACAGTGTGTGTACGTGAGTGTGTGTAGGAGAGAGAGAGGGAGACAGTGTGTGTACGTGAGTGTGTGTAGGAGAGAGAGAGGGAAACAGTGTGTGTACGTGAGTGTGTGTAGGAGAGAGAGAGGGAGACAGTGTGTGTACGTGAGTGTGTGTAGGAGAGAGAGGGAGACAGTGTGTGTAGGAGAGAGAGGGAGACAGTGTGTGTACGTGAGTGTGTGTAGGAGAGAGAGGGAGACAGTGTGTGTAGGAGAGAGAGGGAGACAGTGTGTGTAGGTGAGTGTGTGTAGGAGAGAGAGAAGCAGGTGCATCACTAATGTCTTTTTAAAAAGGTTACAGCATGACACTCCTCTTTTCTAATGGGGCGCCGACTGTGCTTGAGAGGCAATTTCCGGAGAATATGATGGGGCTACGAGAGAGTGCTGGGAGTTCTCAGTGTGTGTGTGTGTGTGATAGAGAGAGAAGATGTGTGTAGATATGCCTGCTTGCATCTGTCTGCATATTTTAAATAATTATTGTAGCTTATCAATTCATTTATTTGAAAAATGCTGTACATAATATCAGCCAGCTGTTCCTAACACCCATTCTCAGCATTTTGTCAAATATCACATTTCCAAATTGAGTCTAAATTCATCAAAAGGAATGCTTAATAACCCAAATCAGCTTTTTTTAATCAAAATGTGATGCGTGCATTTTCCTCTCAATAAATTACAAGTGAGGTAAATGTCGCCACCATGTGGCAACAGAACACTCTCACAGTTTGAGATTGACCGTTCCATGAGTTCGAATGATTTGTTTGGAACCAATTTGTCCAAAATAAACAGCAACATTCGCTCACATGTTTTATTTGAAGAGAAACTGTGCCTTTATTTCTTTAAAGGGGCAAACTGCGATCGCTACATCCATTTTTGGACTTTTAAAATAAGAAGAGACGAGGGTGAGGAATATAACTTATAAATGCCTCACAAGCTTAGTTACATTTCAAACCCCAGCAGAAGCAAAAATATGAGCTTGTTTTAGTCTCCTTTATTTGTAAAAATAAATAAATAAGAAGATGTTAACAAATAGCCTCAAAACATGCTTAAAACTATCAGTTTGAATTGGAATTTGAGAGTGAGTTAATTTCTCCAGTCACATCCCTCCGCTATTTACCAAAATATTGGCGGGGAGTTCACCTGTTGTTGTTTGAACTGCAGATACACCTCTCATTCAGGGAGAAATATGTTCATAGAACACTAGGTGAAACATTGCACCGTACTGGATTGCTTTTCTCAGTGTCCTTACATTTCTTTTTTCTGAATTCTACTAGGAATCTCCACGAGTTTGAGTGGACTCCTTAAAGAAACGATACCTTCAGGGCTTAATCATATAAACATGTAATTAGTGAGAAGAATATGTTTTCTTCCAACCAGAGCTTCCAACAGCGCGGTGAAAATAACGAGAGCTTGTCAACCTTGGTATAACAAAAGGCATTTATTTTCTGACAAATCTATAGAAAATAGAGGAGACATCCTAATATGAATACAACATTATGATGAGCACCGTCTTCATGGAGACGGCTTTGTAAGGGGTTCTCAACGAGTCCCCAGAGTGCCTGAAGAACCACTAAGTTATGATGACTGCATAGTTATGGTAGGAGTATATGACAGCCAGGGAACACACAAAAAAAAAAGTTTGGATCACCACATTAACAGTTAGGATGTTATGTTTTTCTCTCTCTCTCTCTCTCACTCACACACACACACACACACACACACACACACACACACACACACACACACACACACACACACACACACACACACACACACACACACACACACACACACACACACACACACACACACACACACACACACACACACACACTTCAGTCAGTCACCCAAGTTGAGTTAATTGTTGATCACTGACTGTACAGCCTGTGTGTTAACTGACATTCTGTTATAGAATGTCACTTCATCTCTCTCTCTCTTTATGCTACAATCCAGCTAATACCTTTAAGACACAATACACTCTTGTTCCAGTGTTCTAACTTGACTGGAGACAGAATGGGGTAAAGTTGAAAGAGAGAATGAACGAGGGATCTAGATAGAGTGGTGAATAGGGATGAGAGGAGGCACAGTACAGATGTTAACATGACAAAGACGGGGTTGAAGAGAAGCCTGGACTCCCAGCTGAACGTGGTTCCATTTGACTTTTGTTACAACAGATCGATAGTTGCATTTCAAGCTATTTAAGGAGAAGGAGAAGTATGAAAGGGGAAAGTGATGACAATGGGGAGGAAGAGGAAGAGGAAGAGGAGCAGGAGGAAGAGGGCATGGTCTGTGTAAACGGATAGCAGCAAAACTGCCATGTTAAGTGAAAGAGAGAACCACACTGACCTCACAGCAACATTTCGCTTCATAAATATAAAAACGATAGAAATACATCAACAGGTAAACAAACCACAAAAGTCCACTTCAGTAGTGATAATGAATGACAGGTAGCTAGTCCACTTCAGTAGTGATAATGAATGACAGGTAGCCAGTCCACTTCAGTAGTGATAATGAATGACAGGTAGCCAGTCCACTTCAGTAGTGATAATGAATGACAGGTAGCTAGTCCACTTCAGTAGTGATAATGAATGACAGGTAGCCAGTCCACTTCAATAGTGATAATGAACACCAGGTAGCCAGTCCACTTCAGCAGTGATAATGAATGACAGGTAGCCAGTCCACTTCAGTAGTGATAATGAAGGTATACTTAAAGAAATATATCAAATGTATATTCCAGAATGTAGGAAAGTTATTGGGTGTTAGTAACTGGGCTGTTGCATCGTGACGTCTTGAGGGTTGTTTGAGCTATTAATGTATGTTTCGTAACATTTGTATCCACCTGTATAATAACAGTAATGTAATCAAATGTTGTTACAGTATATCCAGTTGAATGTTACTCCTTGTCAGATGAGGGAAAACAACATCACATTACTATAGTGTGAAGCTACAGCAGAGGAGAGACTAGTATTTAACTAAACTAAATATCCCCCAAAACACAAAATACACAACATATACTTAATCATATATAAGCATATAAGCCTCTGGTAGTTAAACTGCGCCATCACCATCATTTGCAAAAGTGCATCCTCTTTCATCACATACAAATATTTAAAAAATCGTCTTAACTGTTCTTATTCCTTTGTCCTGGTTATTTTTCCTGAGTTTTACAAACAGCTCCTTTGATTCCATCGTTCAGTCACTGAGGACTTACAGTACCAGTCAAAGGTTTGGACACCTACTCATTCAAGGGTTTTTCTTTATTTGGACTATTTTCTACATTGTAGAATAATAGTGAAGACATCAAAACTATGGAATAACACATATGGAATCATGTAGTAACCAGAAAAGTTTTAAACAAATTAAAATATGTTTTATATTTGAGATTCTTCAAAGTAGCCACCCTTTGCCTTGATGACAGCTTTGCACACTTTTGACATTCTCTCAACCAGCTTCATGAGGTAGTCACCTGGAATGCATTTCAATTAACAGGTGTGCCTTGTTAAAAGTTCATTTGTGGAATTTCTTTCCTTCTTAATGCATTTGAGGCGAATCAGTTGTGTTGTGACAAGTTAGGGGTGGTATAGAGAAGATAGCCCTTTTTGGTAAAAGACCAAGTCCATATTATAGCAAGAACAGATCAAATAAGAAAAGAGAAACGACAGTCCATCATTACTTTAAGACATGAAGGTCAGTCAATACGGATCATTTTGAGAACTTTGAAAGTTTCTTCAAGTCCAGTCGCAAAAACCATCAAGCGCTGTGATGAAACTGGCTCTCATGAGGACCGCCACAGGAAAGGAAGACCCAGAGTTACCTCTGCTGCAGAGGATAAGTTCATTAGAGTTACCAGCTTCAGAAATTGCAGCCCAAATAAATGCTTCACAGAGTTCAAGTAACAGACACATCTCAACATCAACTGTTCAGGAGGAGACTGCATGAATCAGGCCATCATGGTTGAATTGCTGCAAAGAAACCCCTACTAAGTCCTTTAGTAGGGGTTTCTTTGCAGCAATTCAACTGTTGGAAAAACATTCCAGGCGAAGCTGGTTGAGAGAATGCCAAGAGTGTGCAAAGCTGTCATCAAGGTAAATGGTGGCTACTTTGAAGAATCTCAAATATAAAATATTTTTTGATTTGTTTAATACTTTTTTGGTTACATGATTCCATATGTTTTATTTTATAGTTGTGATGTCTTCATTATTATTCTACAATGTAGAAACTAGTAAAAATAAAGAAAATCCTTTGAATGAGTAGGTGTGTCCAAACTTTTGACCGGTACTGTATATTGAGCTCATCTTTCCACTGTGTTTTGTTTATTTTTATGCACCGTGCCCCTCTTTCTGTGTCGTTCAACCACTGTTTAGTGTTCTCTGTATGTACATTAAAGTAGAGTAGAAGAAGACTTCTCTGTCTGTACATGAAAGTAGAGTAGAAGAAGACTTCTCTGTCTGTACATGAAAGTAGAGTAGAAGAAGAAGAAAAAGAGGAGACCCAAAGGGAGAAGTGGAGACTAAACAATAGAACTGTGGCGAAGGGAAAGGTACTGTAATTGCTTCCACAGCTCTTAGTAGTCTTGGCTTTGGTGAGCTTGTATTTGTACACCACTGGGTCATCTTGGGAAAAAAATCAAAAGAGTGGGAGGCAAAAAACAACATTTGATGAACAAGGTCGAGACAGACAGAGGTTAAAGGACGCCATATCCGATCAAATCCGTTTAGCCCGCAGAGGACTTAGCCGGTTACCATGGCCGTGGCCTGGGTCGTCTCCTTGGTGATGGAGGCTAACCACAGATCTAGGATCAGATTCCCCTTACCCCCAACCCTAACCATACAAGGATGACAAGATATTTGACCATGTATTAATGGTTAGGGTAAACTTCTACCTACTTCAGGGTCGTATTCATTACTGCACACCGTAGCAAAATGTTTTGCAGCGGAAAACGAAAACAAGCCTTTCTTATTGGACAAGTCCAGGTAGTCCCTCCCAGGTAAGGTTGTTTTGAGGTTGGATCTGGGTGATTTCGGTTCTAGGTTCCATGTTCTAGACCTGGGTGGAGAACGAGCGTCGGAGAGGGGGCCGCCCCTCAGGGTGGGCGGGGCAGGGGGCGTGGTGCTCAGAGATGGAGGGCAGGTCTAGACTTCGCTGGAGATGAAGCGCCGCGAGGGGAGGAGCACATCGGGAGGGGCGGGGCACAGGTATGGCTGATGGTCATGTGATCTCAGTGTACGGTAGTCTTGGAACCTGGGGTAGGAGAGAGAAGGAGAGAACAAGGTTAGGAGGCAAGAAGGATAGGAATGTGTTAAAGAATTAGAAGTACAGGGTGACTGAGGGGAATAATACAAATAGGATTGGAAGATTTAAAGAGGTAGAGGTCTGTGTTGGGAGGGGACAATGTTTAGACAGATCGGGTTTCATAAAGCTGGAAAAGGGGAGAATATTATTACTGAACAGTATAATCTATTTAAATTAGATTTATCCAGGTTAATCATAAGGGATATGAGGGTTAACCAGGCGAGAGAACACATGTAGCAACCAATAAACTAAAGAGTAGAGGTCGACCGATTATGATTTTTCAGCGCCGATACCGATTATTGGAGGACCAAAAAAGCCGATACGGATTAGTCGGATGATTTTTTACATTTTATTTATTTGTAATAATGACAATTACAACAATACTGAATGAACACTTATTTTAACTTAATATAATACATCAATAAAAATGTATTTAGCCTCAAATAAATAATGAAACATGTTCAATTTGGTTTAAATAATGCAAAAACAAAGTGTTGGAGAAGTAAAAGTGCAATATGTGCCATGTAAAAAAGCTAATGTTTGAGTTCCTTGCTCAGAACATGAGAACATATGAAAGTTGGTGGTTCCTTTTAACATGAGACTTCCAAGGTAAGAGGTTTTAGGTTGTAGTTAATATAGTATTTATAGGAATATCTCTCTGTACCATTTGTATTTCATATACCTTTGGCTATTGGATGTTCTTATAGGCACTATAGTATTGCCAGTGTAACAGTATAGCTTCCGTCCCTCTCCTCGCCCCTACCTGGGCTCGAGCCAGGAACACATCGACAACAGCCACACCCGAAGCAGCGTTACCCATGCAGAGCAAGCGGAACATCTAATCCAAGTCTCAGAGCAAGTGACGTTTGAAACGCTATTAGCGCACACCCAGCTAACTAGCTAGCTATTTCACATCGGTTACACCAGCCATTAGGCCGATAGGCTCGAAGTCATAAACAGCGCTGTGCTTGGGAAGGGCTGCTGGCAAAACGCACAAAGTGCTGTTTGAATGAATGCTTACGAGCCTGCTGCTGCCTACCATCGCTCAGTCAGACTGTTCTATCAAATCATAGACTTAATTATAACATAACACACAGAAATACGAGCCTTTGGTCATTAATATGGTCGAATCCGGAAACTACAATTTAGAAAACAAAACGTTTATTATTTCAGTGAAATACGGAACCGTTCGGTATTTTATCTAATAGGTGGCATCCCTAAGTCTAAATATTCTTGTTACATTGCACAACCTTCAATGTTATGTCATAGTTACGTAATATTCTGGCAAATTAGTTCGCAATGAGCCAGGCTGTCCAAACTGTTGCATATACCCTGACTCTGCGTGCAATGAACACCAGAGAAATGACACAATTTCACCTGGTTAATATTGCCTGCTAACCTGGATTTATTTTAGCTAAATATGCAGGTTTAAAAATATATACTTCTGTGTATTGATTTTAAGAAAGGCATTGGTGTTTATGGTTAGGTACAGTCGTCCCAAATGCGCTTTTGTTAAATCATCCCCCAGTGCTGCATCGATTATATGCAATGCAGGACAGGCTTGATAAACTACTAATATCATCAACCATGTGTAGTTATAACTAGTGATTATGATTGATTGATTGTTTTTTATAAGATAAGTTTAATGCTAGCTAGCAACTTACCTTGGCTTCGACTGCATTCGCGTAACAGGCAGGCTCCTCGTGGAGTGCAATGAGAGGCAGGTGGTTAGAGCGTTGGACTAGTTAACTGTAAGGTTGCAAGATTGGATCCCCCGAGCTGACAAGGTGAAAATCTGTTGTTCTGCCCATGAACAAGGCAGTTAACCCACCGTTCCTAGGCTGTCATTGAAAATAAGAATGTGTTCTTAACTGACTTGCCTAGTTAAATAAAGGTATAAAAAAATAATAGGCGCCCAAAAATACCGATTTCCAATTGTTATGAAAACTTGATATCTGCCCTAATTAATCGGCCATTCCGATTAATCGGTCGACCTCTACTAAAGAGATCCATAAAAAATACCCTTCTTGTAAGAATGAATATGAACAAATTAATTAATTGAATTGACATTCATATTTACAAGAGATGTGAGGATGGCTCATTTTATGAGAACACTATCCCCTGTGACCCCCCAGCCCTTACCTGAGGGCAACTTAACTTTTCAAGTGGACTCTCCACGCGAGGTAGGGTGGACAGTAGCATGCCGTGGGGGGGCTGAGGGCGCTGGGGGGGCAGCGGGGGCAGGGCTGACGCCGTCTGCTGGAAGTTGTTGATCACACATGTCACCTGGTAGAGAGAGGTGGAGATTGAAAGGATGGATGGAAAGAGAGACACAGAGAGAGAATGAGAGCGATAGATGGAGAGAGAAGGGGTAGGGAGAGAAGGAAAGAGAGAGAGAGAGAGAGAGAGAGAGACTGTAAAAATGTGCTGCTGAAGACAAGTTATTTAAAGTGATGTAAATTGAAACATTGCAGCTCTAACTTGAAACTGAATGGGTAATGTCCCCATCCCCAACCCTACCCCCATCTAGCCCTCATCCCCACCTCTACTCCCACCACTACCCCTACCCCCATCTAGCCCTCATCCCCACCTCTACTCCCACCACTACCCCTACCCCCATCTAGCCCTCATCCCCACCTCTACTCCCACCACTACCCCTACCCCCATCTAGCCCTCATCCCCACCTCTACTCCCACCACCACCCCTACCCCCATCTAGCCCTCATCCCCACCTCTACTCCCACCACTACCCCTACCCCCATCTAGCCCTCATCCCCACCTCTACTCCCACCACTACCCCTACCCCCATCTAGCCCTCATCCCCACCTCTACTCCCACCACTACCCCTACCCCCATCTAGCCCTCATCCCCACCTCTACTCCCACCACTACCCCTACCCCCATCTAGCCCTCATCCCCACCTCTACTCCCACCACTACCCCTACCCCCATCTAGCCCTCATCCCCACCTCTACTCCCACCACTACCCCTACCTCCATCTAGCCCTCATCCCCACCTCTACTCCCACCACTACCCCTACCCCCATCTAGCCCTCATCCCCACCTCTACTCCCACCACTACCCCTACCCCCATCTAGCCCTCATCCCCACCTCTACCCCCACCACTACCCCTACCCCCATCTAGCCCTCATCCCCACCTCTACTCCCACCACTGCCCTCATCCCCACCTCTACTCCCACCACTGCCCTCATCCCCACCTCTACTCCCACCACTGCCCTCATCCCCACCTATGCTCCTACCACATCTCCCCATCTAGCCCTTATCACTACCCCTACCCCCATCTCCCCATCTAGCCCTCATCACTACCCCTACCCCCATCTCCCCATCTAGCCCTCATCACTACCCCTACCCCCATCTCCCCATCTAGCCCTCATCACTACCCCAACCCCCATCTCCCCATCTAGCCCTCATCACTACCCCTACCCCCATCTCCCCATCTAGCCCTCATCACTACCCCTACCCCCATCTCCCCATCTAGCCCTCATCACTACCCCTACCCCCATCTCCCCATCTAGCCCTCATCACTACCCCAACCCCCATCTCCCCATCTAGCCCTCATCACTACCCCTACCCCCATCTCCGCATCTAGCCCTCATCACTACCCCTACCCCCATCTCCCCATCTAGCCCTCATCACTACCCCTACCCCCATCTCCCCATCTAGCCCTCATCACTACCCCTACCCCCATCTCCCCATCTAGCCCTCATCACTACCCCTACCCCCATCTCCCCATCTAGCCCTCATCACTACCCCTACCCCCATCTCCGCATCTAGCCCTCATCACTACCCCTACCCCCATCTCCCCATCTAGCCCTCATCACTACCCCAACCCCCATCTCCCCATCTAGCCCTCATCACTACCCCTACCCCCATCTCCGCATCTAGCCCTCATCACTACCCCTACCCCCATCTCCCCATCTAGCCCTCATCACTACCCCAACCCCCATCTCCCCATCTAGCCCTCATCACTACCCCTACCCCCATCTCCCCATCTAGCCCTCATCACTACCCCTACCCCCATCTCCACATCTAGCCCTCATCACTACCCCAACCCCCATCTCCCCATCTAGCCCTCATCACTACCCCTACCCCATCTCCCCATCTAGCTCTCATCCCCATCTCCCCATCTAGCCCTCATCTCCCCATCCCCACCCCTACAACTACCCCTACCCCCATCTCCATATCTAGCCCTCATCACTAGCCCTACCCCCATCTAGCCCTCATCATTACCCCTACCCCCATCTCCCCATCTAGCCCTCATCCCCATCTAGCCCTCATCACTACCCCTACCCCCATCTCCTCAACTACCCCTAACCCCATCTAGCCCTCATCCCCACCACTACCCCTACCCCCATCTCCTCATCCCCACCCCTACACCCACCACTACCCCATCTAGCCCTCATCCCCACCTCTACTCCCCAGTCCCCTCACCAGGAAGGCAGCGATGGCCCCTCCGGTCAGGTATCCAGCCAGGACGTCACCCCAATGGTTCCTGTACTCCGTGACCCTCACCACCCCCACCAGCACAGCCAGGGACAGGAGGGTCAGACACAGGGTGGGCTTGGTCAGCCGGGTGCCCTTTGTACGGAACACCAGCGTCACGTACATCTGAAACACACACAGAAAGGAATAGTTCATTTAAAAGCTCCTCCGCAGACACACACACAGAAAGGAATAGTTCATTTAAAAGCTACTCTGCAGACACACACACACAGAGTTGGAGGTTAAGATGCAAGCAGAGCTATACGTTCTAGATATACAGTACCTCCACAGAAGCACACACAGAGCTATACGTTCTAGATATACAGTACCTCCACAGAAGCACACACAGAGCTATACATTCTAGATATACAGTACCTCCACAGATGCACACACAGAGCTATACGTTCTAGATATACAGTACCTCCACAGATGCACACACAGAGCTATACATTCTAGATATACAGTACCTCCACAGATGCACACACAGAGCTATACATTCTAGATATACAGTACCTCCACAGATGCACACACAGAGCTATACATTCTAGATATACAGTACCTCCACAGATGCACACACAGAGCTATACGTTCTAGATATACAGTACCTCCACAGATGCACACACAGAGCTATACATTCTAGATATACAGTACCTCCACAGATGCACACACAGAGCTATACATTCTAGATATACAGTACCTCCACAGATGCACACACAGAGCTATAAAAGTCTACATATACAGGAAATCATGACTTCCGCCGAAGTTGGTCCCTCTCCTTGTTCGGGCGGTGTTCGGCGGTCGAAGTCGCTGACTGACCTTCTAGCCATCGCTGATCCTCTTTTAATTTTCCTTTGGTTTTGTCTTGTCTTGTATCACACCTGGTTCCAATTCCATTCATTACATGTGTGCATTTAACCCTCTGTTCCCCCCCATTGTCCTTGTCGGTGATTGTTTGTTTGTAAGCTATGTGCAAGTTATGTTCTGGTGTGCGACGGGTTTTGTACCCACTTGTATTATTTTGTATATTTTGTTTTTTGAGCACTTATTAAACTGCTCCGTTTTATACCAAGTTCGATCTCCTGAACCTGACTTCCCTGCCACCAGCACGCACTCTTACACAGTACCTCCACAGAAGCACACACAGAGCTATACATTCTAGATATACAGTACCTCCACAGAAGCACACACAGAGCTATACATTCTAAATATAAAGTAACCCCACAGAAGCACACACAGAGCTATGAAGTCTAGATATACCTCCACAGACGTACACACAGAGCTATACGTTCTAGATATACAGTACCTCCACAGAAGCACACACAGAGCTATACATTCTAGATATACAGTACCTCCACAGAAGCACACACAGAGCTATACATTCTAAATATAAAGTAACCCCACAGAAGCACACACAGAGCTATGAAGTCTAGATATACCTCCACAGACGTACACACAGAGCTATAAAGTCTAGATATACAGTACCTCCACAGAAGCACACACGGAGATATAAAGTCTAAATATACAGTGCCTCCACAGAAGCAGACAGAGCTATAGAGTCTAGATATACAGCACCGCCACAGAAGCACACACAGAGTTATAAAGTCTAAATATACAGTACCTCCACAGAAGCACACACAGAGATATAAATTCTAGATATACCCTCTACCTCCACTAAGCACATAGAAATGTACAGAAACATACATTCACACTTCAAAACACTGATGTCAGAAAACATATCTCTATTCTTCCCGGTGTCACACTTTATTCCTTCCCCTCTAACTTCCCCCTTGTTCCTACCACTGTGTAGACAGCAGAGTAGATGCTGAGGGCCGCGTCCTTGGAGGGGAAGGACTTGCGTGCAGACGCAACCAGGTAGGGGTTCCCAGTGCAGGCGCGGCGCTCTGTGATGTACTGCATGGGGGACTGGCAGCCCAAGACTGTGTAGTTGGGGCGGCAGGCAGACAGGAAGTGAGGGGTCTGGTTTCCTGTCACCACCTGGCCTGCGTTGGCGAAGATGGTGGTGGCGAAGAGGCCAAAGGAGTAGACACCTGAGGGGGTGGAGGAGGAGAACGGGGGTGGAGGAGGTGGAGAGTGAGGGGAAAGGATAGGGGAGGAGAGAGAGAGGGATAGGAAGAGAGGGAGAAATAGAGAGACAGACGAGAGGGCAGAGAGAGATAAAAACCCTTCATTCTATGCTGAATGACAGTAGTGAGGCAGCATGCCTAATATTTTAGGACCAATATACACCAGGTTTAATATGGTCTAATGTACAGTGGGACCTATAGCCGAGGCTCACCCAGAAAGCGTACTATCCTGCGGAGGAGGGGGTTGAAGTAACAGCAGTCAGCCGTCACAATGGTCTTCTCCTGAGCCCCCTCCGCTTTCACAAAGAACGTTGTCACCTCTCCAATCAGAATCTACAGACAGACGAACAGACGGACGGATGGACAGACAGACAGAGAGAAAGGCAGAGAGGTTAGTGTAAAACACTGAAAGAGCTACGAGCAAATCCAAACCCACTACATCAGAACGGTATCCTGTATTTGTTCACAGTATACTCAGTTCTTGTATATGGCATTATTTATGTCTAGTTTCAGCCAGCCACAGTAACTTATGCGGTCATACAGTATTAACAGTACAACAACTGGAAGTACTCCATTCTGTTACTTTCCTCTGGGGAAGAAACCCGCTGACTGTACATTACATTTTTACGGTTGCTGAATAATCAATGTTCAGTGGAGGAAACAGCAGGGCAGGACCCTGGTTTAGTGTGGAGAGGAGGTGGGTACTGGTTTAGTGTGGAGAGGAGGTGGGTACTGGTTTAGTGTGGAGAGGAGGTGGGTACTGGTTTAGTGTGGAGAGGAAGTGGGTACTGGTTTAGTGTGGAGAGGAGGTGGGTACTGGTATAGTGTGGAGAGGAGGTGGGTACTGGTTTAGTGTGGAGAGGAGGTGGGTACTGGTTTAGTGTGGAGAGGTGGTGGGTACTGGTTTAGTGTAACTACTGTATAGAGATATAACTACTGTTAGAGATATAACTACTGTATAGAGATATAACTACTGTTAGAGATATAACTACTGTTAGAGATATAACTACTGTTAGAGATATAACTACTGTATAGAGATATAACTACTGTTAGAGATATAACTACTGTTAGAGATATAACTACTGTATAGAGATATAACTACTGTTAGAGATATAACTACTGTTAGAGATATAACTACTGTATAGAGATATAACTACTGTATAGAGATATAACTACTGTTAGAAATATAACTACTGTATAGAGATATAACTACTGTTAGAGATATAACTACTGTATAGAGATATAACTATTGTATATAGATATAACTACTGTTAGAGATATAACTATTGTATAGAGATATAACTATTGTATAGAGATATAACTACTGTATAGAGATATAACTACTGTACAGAGATATAACTACTGTATAGAGATATAACTACTGTATAGAGATATAACTACTGTATAGAGATATAACTACTGTATAGAGATATAACTACTGTTAGAGATATAACTACTGTATAGAGATATAACTACTGTTAGAGATATAACTACTGTATATAGATATAACTACTGTTAGAGATATAACTACTGTTAGAGATATAACTACTGTTAGAGATATAACTACTGTATAGAGATATAACTACTGTATAGAGATATAACTACTGTTAGAGATATAACTACTGTATAGAGATATAACTACTGTTAGAGATATAACTACTGTATATAGATATAACTACTGTATAGAGATATAACTACTGTTAGAGATATAACTACTGTATAGAGATATAACTACTGTTAGAGATATAACTACTGTTAGAGATATAACTACTGTATAGAGATATAACTACTGTATAGAGATATAACTACTGTATAGAGATATAACTACTGTTAGAGATATAACTACTGTATAGAGATATAACTACTGTTAGAGATATAACTACTGTTAGAGATATAACTACTGTATAGAGATATAACTACTGTATAGAGATATAACTACTGTATAGAGATATAACTACTGTTAGAGATATAACTACTGTATAGAGATATAACTACTGTTAGAGATATAACTACTGTTAGAGATATAACTACTGTATAGAGATATAACTACTGCATAGAGATATAACTACTGTACAGAGATATAACTACTGTATAGAGATATAACTACTGTATAGAGATATAACTACTGTATAGAGATATAACTACTGTATAGAGATATAACTACTGTTAGAGATATAACTATTGTATAGAGATATAACTACTGTTAGAGATATAACTACTGTTAGAGATATAACTACTGTTAGAGATATAACTACTGTTAGAGATATAACTACTGTTAGAGATATAACTACTGTATAGAGATATAACTACTGTTAGAGATATAACTACTGTATAGAGATATAACTACTGTTAGAGATATAACTATTGTATAGAGATATAACTACTGTTAGAGATATAACTACTGTTAGAGATATAACTACTGTTAGAGATATAACTACTGTTAGAGATATAACTACTGTACAGAGATATAACTATTGTATAGAGATATAACTACTGTATAGAGATATAACTACTGTTAGAGATATAACTATTGTATAGAGATATAACTACTGTATAGAGATATAACTACTGTTAGAGATATAACTACTGTTAGAGATATAACTACTGTATAGAGATATAACTACTGTACAGAGATATAACTACTGTACAGAGATATAACTACTGTATAGAGATATAACTACTGTACAGAGATATAACTACTGTATAGAGATATAACTACTGTATAGAGATATAACTACTGTACAGAGATATAACTACTGTTAGAGATATAACTACTGTACAGAGATATAACTACTGTATAGAGATATAACTACTGCATAGAGATATAACTACTGTACAGAGATATAACTACTGTATAGAGATATAACTACTGTACAGAGATATAACTATTGTATAGAGATATAACTACTGCATAGAGATATAACTACTGTTAGAGATATAACTACTGTACAGAGATATAACTACTGTATAGAGATATAACTACTGTATAGAGATATAACTACTGTACAGAGATATAACTACTGTTAGAGATATAACTACTGTACAGAGATATAACTACTGTTAGAGATATAACTACTGTACAGAGATATAACTACTGTATAGAGATATAACTACTGTATAGAGATATAACTACTGTACAGAGATATAACTACTGTTAGAGATATAACTACTCCATAGAGATATAACTACTGTTAGAGATATAACTACTGTTAGAGATATAACTACTGTTAGAGATATAACTACTGTACAGAGATATAACTACTGTATAGAGATATAACTACTGTATAGAGATATAACTACTGTTAGAGATATAACTACTGTATAGAGATATAACTACTGTACAGAGATATAACTACTGTACAGAGATATAACTACTGTATAGAGATATAACTACTGTACAGAGATATAACTACTGTACAGAGATATAACTACTGTTAGAGATATAACTACTGTATAGAGATATAACTACTGTACAGAGATATAACTACTGTACAGAGATATAACTACTGTATATAGATATAACTACTGTTAGAGATATAACTACTGTTAGAGATATAACTACTGTTAGAGATATAACTACTGTATAGAGATATAACTACTGTTAGAGATATAACTACTGTATAGAGATATAACTACTGTTAGAGATATAACTACTGTTAGAGATATAACTACTGTATAGAGATATAACTACTGTATAGAGATATAACTACTGTTAGAGATATAACTACTGTTAGAGATATAACTACTGTATATAGATATAACTACTGTATAGAGATATAACTACTGTTAGAGATATAACTACTGTTAGAGATATAACTACTGTTAGAGATATAACTACTGTACAGAGATATAACTACTGTATAGAGATATAACTACTGTATAGAGATATAACTACTGTATATAGATATAACTACTGTATAGAGATATAACTACTGTACAGAGATATAACTACTGTATAGAGATATAACTACTGTTAGAGATATAACTACTGTACAGAGATATAACTACTGTATAGAGATATAACTACTGTATAGAGATATAACTACTGTTAGAGATATAACTACTGTATAGAGATATAACTACTGTACAGAGATATAACTACTGTATAGAGATATAACTACTGTTAGAGATATAACTACTGTACAGAGATATAACTACTGTATAGAGATATAACTACTGTATAGAGATATAACTACTGTTAGAGATATAACTACTGTATAGAGATATAACTACTGTATAGAGATATAACTACTGTACAGAGATATAACTACTGTTAGAGATATAACTACTGTATAGAGATATAACTACTGTATAGAGATATAACTACTGTTAGAGATATAACTACTGTATAGAGATATAACTACTGTTAGAGATATAACTACTGTATAGAGATATAACTACTGTATAGAGATATAACTACTGTATAGAGATATAACTACTGTATAGAGATATAACTACTGTTAGAGATATAACTACTGTATAGAGATATAACTACTGTTAGAGATATAACTACTGTATAGAGATATAACTACTGTGTCACGCCTTGGTCTTAGTATTTTGTGTTTTCTTTAATTATTTGTTCAGGCCAGGGTGTGACATGGGTTTGTGTGTTGTGTTTCATATTGGGGTTTGTAGTATTTGGGATCGCGGCTGATTAGGGGTGTTGTATAGGCTTGGCTGCCTGAGGCGGTTCTCAATCAGCAGTCAGGTGCTTCTCGTTGCCTCTGATTGGGAACCGTATTTAGGTAGCCTGAGTTCGCTTTGTCTTTTGTGGGTGATTGTTCCTGTCTCTGTGTAGTTTCACCAGATAGGCTGTAATTAGGTTTCACGTTCCGTTTGTTGTTTTTGTATTTATTAGTTATTTTCATGTATCGCCGTTTTCTTCATTAAAGACATGAGTAACCACCACGCTGCATTTCGGTCCGACTCTCTCTCAACAAACGAAGAACGCCGTTACAGAATCACCCACCACACACGGACCGAGCGGCGTGGTTACAGGCAGCGACCGCAGGAAAAGCGAAAGGAGGAATGGACATGGGAGGACGTATTGGACAGCAATGGATTGGAGTATACGACGTGGGAAGAAATCGACAGGTGGGCGGCCGACCCAGAGAGAGTGCAGGAGCCCGCATGGGATTCGCTTGAGCAGTGCGAAGAAGGCTATAGGCGAATGGAGTCGAAAAGGAAAACACGGCGGCACAGAGCGAAACCCGAAAGTCACCCCAAAAGATTTATTGGGGGGGGGCTCAGGGAGAGAGTGGCAGAGTCAGGAGTCAGACCTGAGCCAACTCTCCCTGTTAATCATGAGGAGCAGCGATATAAGGACTTCTGGTCTTGGGAGATGATATTAGACGGAAGAGGACCCTGGGCTCAGCCTGGTGAATATCGCCGCCCCAAGGAGGAAGCAGAGGCAGCAGGAGATAGGAGCCGGCGATACGAGGGAACACGGTTGGCAAGGAAGCCCGAGAAGCAACCCCAAAAAATTATTGGGGGGGGGGGCTTACAGGGAGTATGGCTATGCCAGGTAGGAGACCTGCGCAAACTCCCTGTGCTTTCCGGTGGGCTAAAGAGACCGGGCAGGCACCGTGTTATGCTAGTGAGCGCACGGTGAGCCCGGTACGGTTCATACCAGCCCTTCGTATTTGCCGGGCTAGAGTGGGCATCGAGCCAGGTAAGCTTGGGCAGGCTCGGTGCTCAAGAGCTCCAGTGCGCCTGGACGGTCCGGTCTATCCAGAGCCACCTCCACACACCAGTCCTCCGGTAGCAGCTCCCCGCACCAGGCTTCCTGTGCGTGTCCTCGCTCCAGTATCACGAGTGCCCGCACCACGCATCAGGCCTACAGTGCGCCTCGCCTCTCCTGCTCTGTCGGAGTCTCCCGCCTGTTCAGCACAGCCAGAGCCTTCCTTCCCTCCTGCGCTGTCAGAGTCTCCCACCTGTTCAGCGCAGACAGCGTTTTCCTCCTCTCCTGCGCTGTCGGAGTCTCCCGCCTGTTCAGCGCTATCAGAGCCTTTCTTCTCTACAGCGCTGCCGGAGCCTCCTGCCTGTTTGAAGCAGCCTGAGGTGCCAGTCTGCAGGGAGCTGTCAGTCTGCAAGGAGCTGTCAGTCTGCAAGGAGCTGCCAGTCTGCAAGGAGCTGCCAGTCTGCAAGGAGCTGCCAGTCTGCAAGGAGCTGCCAGTTTGCAAGGATCTGCCAGTTTTCAAGGAGCTGCCAGTCTGCAAGGAGCTGCCAGTCTGCAAGGAGCTGTCAGCCTGCATGGAGCAGTCAGAGCTGTCAGTCTGCAAGGAGCTGCCAGTCTGCAGGGAGCTGTCAGTCTGCAAGGAGCTGTCAGTCTGCAAGGAGCTGTCAGCCTGCAAGGAGCTGTCAGCCTGCATGGAGCAGTCAGAGCTGTCAGTCTGCAAAGAGCTGCCAGTCTGCAAGGAGCTGTCAGCCTGCATGGAGCAGTCAGAGCTGTCAGTCTGCATAGAGCAGCTAGATCCGCCAGTCAACCTGAATCTTCCAGATCCGCCAGCCAGCCAGGATCTACCGGAGCCTACTACCTACCTGAGCTTCATCTCAGTACTGGGCTTCCTCTCAGTACTGGGCTTCCTCTCAGTACTGGGCTTCCTCTCAGTACTGGGCTTCCTCTCAGTACTGGGCTGCCCCTCAGTTCCGGGCTGCCCCTCAGTTCCGGGCTGCCCCTCAGTCCCGAGCTGCCTCAGTCCCGAGCTGCCCCTCAGTCCCGAGTTGCCCCTCAGTCCCGAGCTGCCCCTCAGTTCCGGGCTGCCCCGCAGTCCCGAGCTGCCCCTCAGTCCCGAGCTGCCCCTCAGTCCCGAGCTGCCCCTCAGTCCCGAGCTGTCCCTCAGTCCCGAGATGCCCCTCAGTCACGAGCTGCTCCTCAGTTCTGTGGGGTTCTGGGTGAGGACTATTAGGCCATGGTCGGCGGCGAGGGTGGATTATCCCAGGACGCGAAGGGGAGGAACTATGACATTTATGGAGTGGGGTCCACGTCCCGAGCCGGAGCCGCCACCATGGACAGACGCCCACCCGGACCCTCCCTATGGTTTTGAGGTGCGTCCGGGAGTCCGCACCTTGGGGGGGGGGGGGTTCTGTCACGCCTTGGTCTTAGTATTTTGTGTTTTCTTTAATTATTTGTTCAGGCCAGGGTGTGACATGGGTTTGTGTGTTGTGTTTCATATTGGGGTTTGTAGTATTTGGGATCGCGGCTGATTAGGGGTGTTGTATAGGCTTGGCTGCCTGAGGCGGTTCTCAATCAGCAGTCAGGTGCTTCTCGTTGCCTCTGATTGGGAACCGTATTTAGGTAGCCTGAGTTGTTCGCTTTGTCTTTTGTGGGTGATTGTTCCTGTCTCTGTGTAGTTTCACCAGATAGGCTGTATTAGGTTTCACGTTCCGTTTGTTGTTTTTGTATTTATTAGTTATTTTCATGTATCGCACTTTTCTTCATTAAAGACATGAGTAACCACCACGCTGCATTTCGGTCCGACTCTCTCTCAACAAACGAAGAACGCCGTTACATACTGTATATAGATATAACTACTGCATAGAGATATAACTACTGTTAGAGATATAACTACTGTACAGAGATATAACTACTGTTAGAGATATAACTACTGTATAGAGATATAACTACTGTTAGAGATATAACTACTGTTAGAGATATAACTACTGTTAGAGATATAACTACTGTATAGAGATATAACTACTGTTAGAGATATAACTACTGTATATAGATATAACTACTGCATAGAGATATAACTACTGTTAGAGATATAACTACTGTATAGAGATATAACTACTGTATAGAGATATAACTACTGTACAGAGATATAACTACTGTTAGAGATATAACTACTGTTAGAGATATAACTACTGTATAGAGATATAACTACTGTTAGAGATATAACTACTGTTAGAGATATAACTACTGTTAGAGATATAACTACTGTTAGAGATATAACTACTGTTAGAGATATAACTACTGTTAGAGATATAACTACTGTATAGAGATATAACTACTGTTAGAGATATAACTACTGTATAGAGATATAACTACTGTTAGAGATATAACTACTGTTAGAGATATAACTACTGTATAGAGATATAACTACTGTATAGAGATATAACTACTGTTAGAGATATAACTACTGTATAGAGATATAACTACTGTACAGAGATATAACTACTGTTAGAGATATAACTACTGCATAGAGATATAACTACTGTACAGAGATATAACTACTGTATAGAGATATAACTACTGTTAGAGATATAACTACTGCATAGAGATATAACTACTGTATAGAGATATAACTACTGTACAGAGATATAACTACTGTTAGAGATATAACTACTGCATAGAGATATAACTACTGTACAGAGATATAACTACTGTATAGAGATATAACTACTGTATAGAGATATAACTACTGTTAGAGATATAACTACTGTATAGAGATATAACTACTGTACAGAGATATAACTACTGTTAGAGATATAACTACTGCATAGAGATATAACTACTGTACAGAGATATAACTACTGTATAGAGATATAACTACTGTTAGAGATATAACTACTGCATAGAGATATAACTACTTTATAGAGATATAACTACTGTACAGAGATATAACTACTGTTAGAGATATAACTACTGCATAGAGATATAACTACTGTACAGAGATATAACTACTGTATAGAGATATAACTACTGTATAGAGATATAACTACTGTACAGAGATATAACTACTGTACAGAGATATAACTACTGTATATAGATATATATAGTAGATAGTACATCCAGTTTTGCCCCACTGGCATTTACAACAGCCATGGTTCAGCAGGGTTATGCCTTCCCAATAGTACCCATGTATAGTAACGACCAAAAGTAGTCTTAAACGGGGCTGTGTCCCAAATGGCACCCTATTCCATGCTTAGTGCACTACTTTTGACCAGGGTCCATGGGGTTCTGGTCAAAAGTAGTGCACTATAGGATAATAGGGTGCCATGTGGGATGCAAACGATGCCATTCATATGCATGGTCTCTGTCCCTACGGGTGCTGAGCTCTGAAGATGACTCAACCACCTCACAGGCTAACGCTATTACTGTCTCCTCTCATTCCCCTTCACTCTACACAGGCCTGAGGGCCCCGGTGAGGGCTCAGATGTTAGCGTACACTCCTAGAAAAAAGGGTTCCAAAAGGGTTCTTCGGCCGTCCCCATAGGATCATATTTTTGGGTTCCAGGAAGAACGCCTTTCCACAGAGGGTGTGTGTGTGCATGCGTGTGTGTGTGTGTGTGTGCGCATGCGTGTGTGTGTGTTTACCGCTCCATAGCACAAGGAGGGCCATGTAGTGGTAGAAATCTAGGTCTGGGTCTTCTAATCATCTGTCAGAGTGTGAGAGTCACACTTGAAGGCTTGGCTGTCTTGAATAGCAGAGGAGAAGTGAGGAGAGGAGACAGGAGGAGAGGAGGAGGAGATGTGTAGGGCTTTGTATGATCCTTGATCCTTCCCTTGTGATGTCAGACTATCTGAAGTAATGTGAAGGCTGTGCAAGAGCTGAACGATGTTTTTCAAATAGAAGGAACAGTATCTAGCATCAGAGATCACTCTTCTCAGGGATTCCCAAACTCTTTAGATACATTTTTCAAAAGCCTGGATGAATGCTGTAGTTCAATTAAATCTTATTACATACTGATCTAAACACATAATCTTCCATGTAGAACCCTTTACACAGAGGGTTCTACATGGAACCCAAAATAGTTCTACCTGGAACCAAAAGGGTTTCTACCTGGAACCAAAAAAAGGTTATTCAAAGGGTTGTCCTATGGGGACAGCCGAAGAACCCTTTTAGGGTCTAGATTGCATATTTTTTTCTAATAGTGTTCAGTATGCGGTGAGATTTAGCTATCTAGCGTTTTAGCATCCCACGCTCCTACCGCACCATGCATATTGCATGATCATGTACCCTACATCATCGGTCTCTCTCTGTCAAAGGGTCCTGTGATCATTGGAGGGGCTCAGCAGTATTCTGATCAGAGCTGTATGGAGGATCTAACAGGGGTTAGGGAGATAAAGGGCTTGTGTGTGAGTATGTGTGAATCTGTGTCAAAGGGGAGGTCTCTCTCTCTGTGTGTGTGTGTGTGTGTGTGTGTGTGTGTGTGTGTGTGTGTGTGTGTGTGTGTGTGTGTGTGTGTGTGTGTGTGTGTGTGTGTGTGTGTGTGTGTGTGTGTGTGATCAGATGAGTGGTTGTGTGTGTGTGTGCTACTGAGGATCTAAAGAGAAGAGGTTGAAACAGGGGTTGTGTGATCCACTGGGCTAACTCCCACTATGACCACCATAATAGAGAGTGTGTTTGCTAGGTGTGTGTGTGTGTGTGTGTGTGTGTGTGTGTGTGTGTGTGTGTGTGTGTGTGTGTGTGTGTGTGTGTGTGATGAAGCAGGGATGTGAGTAAGCAGGGATGTGAGGAAGTGAGTGGTGAAGCAGGGATGTGAGGAAGTGAGTGGAGAAGCAGGGATGTGAGGAAGTGAGTGGTGAAGCAGGGATGTGAGGAAGTGAGTGGTGAAGCAGGGATGTGAGGAAGTGAGTGGAGAAGCAGGGATGTGAGGAAGTGAGTGGTGAAGCAGGGATGTGAGGAAGTGAGTGGTGAAGCAGGGATGTGAGGAAGTGAGTGGAGAAGCAGGGATGTGAGGAAGTGAGTGGTGAAGCAGGGATGTGAGGAAGTGAGTGGAGAAGCAGGGATGTGAGGAAGTGAGTGGTGAAGCAGGGATGTGAGGAAGTGAGTGGAGAAGCAGGGATGTGAGGAAGTGAGTGGAGAAGCAGGGATGTGAGGAAGTGAGTGGTGAAGCAGGGATGTGAGGAAGTGAGTGGTGAAGCAGGGATGTGAGGAAGTGAGTGGTGAAGCAGGGATGTGAGGAAGTGAGTGGAGAAGCAGGGATGTGAGGAAGTGAGTGGTGAAGCAGGGATGTGAGGAAGTGAGTGGTGAAGCAGGGATGTGAGGAAGTGAGTGGAGAAGCAGGGATGTGAGGAATCAGGGATGTGAGGAAGTGAGTGGGGAAGTAGGGATGTGAGGATGTGAGTGATGAAGCAGGAATGTGAGGAGGTGAGTGGTGAAGCAGGGATGTGAGGAAGTGAGTGGTGAGGCAGGGATGTGAGGAAGCAGGGATGTGAGGAAGTGAGCAGTGAAGCAGGGATGTGAGGAAGTGAGTGGAGAAGCAGGGATGTGAGGAAGTGAGTGGTGAAGCAGGGATGTGAGGAAGTGAGTGGTGAAGCAGGGATGTGAGGAAGTGAGTGGAGAAGCAGGGATGTGAGGAAGTGAGTGGAGAAGCAGGGATGTGAGGAAGTGAGTGGAGAAGCAGGGATGTGAGGAAGTGAGTGGAGAAGCAGGGATGTGAGGAAGTGAGTGGTGAAGCAGGGATGTGAGGAAGTGAGTGGAGAAGCAGGGATGTGAGGAAGTGAGTGGTGAAGCAGGGATGTGAGGAAGTGAGTGGTGAAGCAGGGATGTGAGGAAGTGAGTGGAGAAGCAGGGATGTGAGGAAGTGAGTGGAGAAGCAGGGATTTGAGGAAGTGAGTGGAGAAGCAGGGATGTGAGGAAGTGAGTGGAGAAGCAGGGATGTGAGGAAGTGAGTGGTGAAGCAGGGATGTGAGGAAGTGAGTGGAGAAGCAGGGATGTGAGGAAGTGAGTGGTGAAGCAGGGATGTGAGGAAGTGAGTGGTGAAGCAGGGATGTGAGGAAGTGAGTGGAGAAGCAGGGATGTGAGGAAGCAGGGATGTGAGGAAGTGAGTGGGGAAGCAGGGATGTGAGGATGTGAGTGGTGAAGCAGGGATGTGAGGAAGTGAGTGGTGAAGCAGGGATGTGAGGAAGTGAGTGGTGAGGCAGGGATGTGAGGAAGCAGGGATGTGAGGAAGTGAGCAGTGAAGCAGGGATGTGAGGAAGTGAGTGGAGAAGCAGGGATGTGAGGAAGTGAGTGGTGAAGCAGGGATGTGAGGAAGTGAGTGGTGAAGCAAGGATGTGAGGAAGTGAGTGGAGAAGCAGGGATGTGAGGAAGTGAGTGGAGAAGCAGGGATGTGAGGAAGTGAGTGGTGAAGCAGGGATGTGAGGAAGTGAGTGGTGAAGCAGGGATGTGAGGAAGTGAGTGGTGAAGCAGGGATGTGAGGAAGTGAGTGGAGAAGCAGGGATGTGAGGAAGTGAGTGGTGAAGCAGGGATGTGAGGAAGTGAGTAGAGAAGCAGGGATGTGAGGAAGTGAGTGGTGAAGCAGGGATGTGAGGAAGTGAGTGGTGAAGCAGGGATGTGAGGAAGTGAGTGGAGAAGCAGGGATGTGAGGAAGCAGGGATGTGAGGAAGTGAGTGGGGAAGCAGGGATGTGAGGATGTGAGTGGTGAAGCAGGGATGTGAGGAAGTGAGTGGTGAAGCAGGGATGTGAGGAAGTGAGTGGTGAAGCAGGGATGTGAGGAAGTGAGTGGAGAAGCAGGGATGTGAGGATGTGAGTGGGGAAGCAGTGATGTGAGGACAGCGGTATAACTATGGGAAACAGAGAGGTAAATGGAGAACAGCTATGGTGTAAAACCGCTATGGTGTAAAACCGCTATGGTGTAAAACAGCTATGGTGTAAAACAGCTATGGTGTAAAACAGCTATGGTGTAACACAGCTATGGTGTAAAACAGCTATGGTGTAAAACAGCTATGGTGTAAAACCGCTATGGTGTAAAACCGCTATGGTGTAAAACAGCTATGGTGTAAAACAGCTATGGTGTAAAACAGCTATGGTGTTAAACAGCTATGGTGTAAAACAGCTATGGTGTAAAACAGCTATGGTGTAAAACAGCTACTGTGTAAAACAGCTATGGTGTAAAACAGCTATGGTGTAAAACCGCTATGGTGTAAAACAGCTATGGTGTAAAACCGCTATGGTGTAAAACAGCTATGGTGTAAAACAGCTATGGTTTAAAACAGCTATGGTGTAAAACAGCTATGGTGTTAAACAGCTATGGTGTAAAACAGCTATGGTGTAAAACAGCTATGGTGTAAAACAGCTATGGTGTTAAACAGCTACTGTGTAAAACAGCTATGGTGTAAAACAGCTATGGTGTAAAACAGCTATGGTATAAAACAGCTATGGTGTTAAACAGCTATGGTGTTAAACAGCTATGGTGTAAAACAGCTATGGTGTAAAACAGCTATGGTGTAAAACAGCTGTGGTATAAAACAGCTATGGTGTAAAACAGCTATGGTGTAAAACAGCTATGGTGTAAAACAGCTATGGTGTTAAACAGCTATGGTGTAAAACAGCTATGGTGTAAAACAGCTATGGTATAAAACAGCTATGGTGTAAAACAGCTATGTTGTAAAACAGCTATGGTGTAAAACAGCTATGTTGTAAAACAGCTATGGTGTTAAACAGCTATGGTGTAAAACAGCTATGGTGTAAAACAGCTATGGTGTAAAACAGCTATGGTGTTAAACAGCTATGGTGTTAAACAGCTATGGTGTAAAACAGCTATGGTGTTAAACAGCTATGGTGTAAAACAGCTATTTTGTGAACACGGGGTCTATTCGTTTGGATGTGGAGTGGAGGTTATGTGTAATGTCATTGTGCTCTCTTGTGCTCCTACTCTGTTGCACTTTGAACTTTTTAATCCAAATATGGATTCTGATTCCCGACAGGGACTGGATGCACAGTTGGAGGAAAACCCTGTAACCTCAGGATCTCACCACAGGCGCGATTCTAGTGTACCGTCAAACGTCAATACAACTCAATGGAAACCCATTAGATGAGTCGAGGCTTGAAATCGACCCAATATGGCAACCCTAATTAACAGAACCAACGTCGCAACCCGTCTTATAATGGACTGTAATGGACTTCACACATGCCTCACTTCAATATTAACACACACAACACATGTTAAGTGACTGAGCATTCACCACGTTTGGTTCAGTGTTAGCCTCTAGGCCTCATGTTAGTGGTGATGGTTAGTGTTTAGTGTTAGTCTGTAGTGTGTGTCTTTTTACAGGTGAGATACCAGTGTTCTACTACAGCAGTATAAAGGGAGGGGAAACATCATTTATACATAATAACACATTTTAAACAGTCAGCTATGGCACATCCTCTATCCAGGAGCCTTTACATTATTAACATGCACAAGTACACACACACACACACACACACACACACACACACACACACACACACACACACACACACACACACACACACACACACACACACACACACACACACACACACACACACACACACACACACACACACACACATACTGTACGTATGCGCACGTACAGTACCAGGCATACACGCACAAACACACCGCTGCACAGGCCTATGGGCATGAATACACACAGACACACACACACTGAGGTTTGCTTGCAATGTCGGGCCCTTTGTGGATTCATGTGAACGGCTGCTGCCACAATATTATCAATAGGTAAACACTCTTAAAGAGACTGTGTCAGACACACTGGTGACAATGAGTTTACATAACTGGCACTCACAGAGGAGTAGAACCTACAAATACTGGTATTCTGCTGTCTGTGACACTCGGAGACACTGCTGGACTCCAACGTGGAGCTTTAGATCAGAAGATGAGAAGTGAAGAGAGGACTGACAGACAGATGTGAAACACTAGTTAGAACAGATCAAATGAACCAAAGATGGACCTGCTCCTTCCTGCTGACTTTCAAGAGTCGCAGGAAGGGATGGAGGAAAGGAGAGGGAGAAAGAGAGAGAGATAGAGAGAGAGAGCAACAGAGAGAGAGAGAGAGAGAGAGAGCAACAGAGAGAGAGAGATGAAGAAAAATGAGGGAGGAGAGAGAGAGAGACAGAGAGAGAGAGAGAAAGAGAGAGAGAGAAGGGAGAGGGAGAGAGACAGAGAGAGAGAGAAGATGATAGATGAGGGTGACCAACGATGATTGATACCGGCTGTCTTCTCCTTCAGAGAGGATCACATTGCTGTGTTTTTCTTTGAAGTGTGTATATGTGTGTGTGTGTGTGTGTGTGTGTGTGTGTGTGTGTGTGTATACTGTATCAGTGTGTGAGTGAGAGAGAGAGAGAGAGAGAGAGAGAGAGAGAGAGAGAGAGAGTCTATGTGTGAACTGTGTGTGTGTGTATACTGTATCAGTGTGTGAGTGTGTGTGTGTATACTGTATCAGTGTGTGAGTGAGAGAGAGAGAGAGAGAGTCTATGTGTGAACTGTGTGTGTGTGTATACTGTATCAGTGTGTGAGGGAGTGTGTGTGTGTGTGTATACTGTATCAGTGTGTGAGGGAGTGTGTGTGTGTATACTGTATCAGTGTGTGAGTGAGTGTGTGTGTGTGTATACTGTATCAGTGTGTGAGGGAGTGTGTGTGTGAGAGAGAGAGAGAGAGAGAGAGAGAGAGTCTATGTGTGAACTGTGTGTGTGTGTATACTGTATCAGTGTGTGAGGGAGTGTGTGTGTGTGTATACTGTATCAGTGTGTGAGGGAGTGTGTGTGTGTGTGTATACTGTATCAGTGTGTGAGGGAGTGTGTGTGTGAGAGAGAGAGAGAGAGAGTCTATGTGTGAACTGTGTGTGTGTGTGTATACTGTATCAGTGTGTGAGGGAGTGTGTGTGTATACTGTATCAGTGTGTGAGTGAGTGTGTGTGTGTGTGTATACTGTATCAGTGTGTGAGGGAGTGTGTGTGTGTGTGTACTGTATCAGTGTGTGAGGGAGTGTGTGTGTGTGTGTGTATACTGTATCAGTGTGTGTGTGTGTGTGTGTGTGTGTGTGTGTGTGTGTGTGTGTGTGTGTGTGTGTGTGTGTGTGTGTGTGTATACTGTATCAGTGTGTGAGGGAGTGTGTGTGTGTGTATACTGTATCAGTGTGTGAGTGAGTGTGTGTGTGTGTGTGTGTGTGTATACTGTATCAGTGTGTGAGGGAGTGTGTGTGTGTGTATACTGTATCAGTGTGTGAGTGAGTGTGTGTGTGTGTGTGTGTGTGTATACTGTATCAGTGTGTGTGTGCTGGTGCTTGTGACTGCTGGTAGATCTGTCAAATCTCACGGTTGGAAAGTGGAGCAGAAGAGCTTTCTCATGTCCAACAGTGGAGCGTGTTCAGGAGTCACAGCCGTTTACAATAGAAGAGGAGAATGGATGATGGAGAGACGAAGGGAGAGGTTAATAAGTGATATAGAGATTTTATAATGATTTTATAAGATAATGTTGATGGACAGCGGTAGGGTTGGGCGGTATGCAGATATTCATACCATCGTACCGTTTCTGTACCATACCGGAGCATACGGTATTACCGGAGGTGCACACAAGGGGTGCTATTTCAACCCAAATTATTATTATTATTATATCTGGGGGTTTTTACGCACCAAACAATTTAGGCAACAGGGACCTTGACCCAGGAAGGGATTTAATGTCTCTGCTGTAACCTAGAAGCTTGATCTTGACATGTAGCCACCTAGAAGTCATCAAACCAAATCCAAAGCTGGGTGTCATTTATTTGACACATCTTATTTTTCTTATAGATATACTTAACTTATAGTTATAAGAAGTGGTATAGCACACACCCACGCAAAAAAATGAATAATAATAATAATAAATGTAAACAAAGTGTTCCACAGGGATGCTGGTCGACTCCAATGCTTCCCACAGTTGTGTCAAGTTGGCTGGATGTCCTTTGGGTGGTGGACCATTTTTGATACACACAGGAAACTGTTGAGTGTGAAAAACCCAGTAGCGCTGCAGTTCTTGACACAAACCTGTACTTTTTGGGATTCTGTGCATATTGTTTTGTATTGCTAGTTATTATTAGCATCTGCAAACCTATGCAAGTGACAACAATGAACTTTGATTTTATATTTCCCTATTGTTCGTTACACATCGTCATCTCACGGTATGTGTGTGTGTGTGTGTGTGTGTGATGGGGTCCCGATGCATACAGTTAGTGCCTTATAAATTCTATATAAAAACTTGTGAATAACATACAGTTGAAGTCAGAAGTTTACATTCACTTAGACTGGAGTCATTAAAATGAGTTTTTCAACCACCCCATAAATGTCTTGTTAACAAACTATAGTTTTGGCAAGTCGGTTAGGACATCTACTTTGTGCATGACACAAGTCATTTTTCCAACAATTGTTTACAGACAGATTATTTCACTTATAATTCACTGTATCACAATTCCAGTTGGTCAGAAGTTTAGGTACACTAAGTTGACCGTGCCTTTAAACAGCTTGGAAAATTCCCGAAAATGATGTCATGGCTTTAGAAGCTTCTGATAGGCTAATTGACATAATTTGAGTCAATTGGAGGTGTACCTGTGGATGTATTTCAAGGTCTACCTTCAAACTCAGTGCTTATTTGTTTGACATCATTGGAAAATCAAAAGAAATCAGCCAAGACCTCAGAAAAAAAATGTAGACCTGCACAAGTCTGGTTCATCCTTGGGAGCAATTTACAAACACCTGAAGGTACCACGTTCTGTACAAACAATAGTACGCAAGTATAAACACCATGGGACCACGCAGCCGTCAAACCGCTCAGGAAGGAGACGCGTTCTGTCTCCTAGAGATGAACGTACTTTGGTGCGAAAAATGCAAATCAATCCCAGAACTCCAGCAAAGGACCTTGTGAAGATGCTGAAGGAAACAGGTACAGAAGTATCTATATCCACAGTAAAACGGGTCCTATATCGGCATGACCTGAAAGGCCGCTCAGCAAGGAAGAAGCCACTGCACTAAAACCACCACAAAAAAGCCAGACTGCGGTTTGCAACTGCATATGGGGACAAAGATCGTACTTTTTGGAGAAATGTCCTCTGGTCTGATGAAACAAAAATAGAACTGTTTGGCCATAATGACCGTCGTTATGTTTGGAGGAAAAAGGGGGAGGCTTGCAAGCCGAAGAACACCATCCCAACCGTGAAGCATGGGGGTGGCAGCATCATGTTGTGGGGGTGCTTTGCTGCAGGAGGGACTGGTGCACTTCACAATATAGATGGCATCATGAGAACGAAAATTAAGTGGATATATTGAAGCAACATCTCAAGACATCAGTCAGGAAATTAAAGCTTGTTTGCAAATGGGTCAATGACCTCAAGCATACTTCCAAAGTTGTGGCAAAATGGCTTAAGGACAACAAAGTCAAGGTATAGCCCTGACCGCAATCCTATAGAAAACTTGTGGGCAGAACTGAAAATGTGTGTTCAAGCAAGGAGGCCTACAAACCTGACTCAGTTACACCAGCTCTGTCAGGAGGAATGGGCCAAAATTCACCCAACTTATTGTGGAAAACTTGTGGAATTCTACCTGAAACGTTTGACCCAAGTTAAACAATTTAAAGACAATGCTACCAAATACTAATTGAGTGTATGTCAATTTCTGACCCACTGGGAATGTGATGGAAGAAATATAAGCCCAAATAAATCATTCTCTCTAATATTATTTTGACATTTCATATTCTTAAAATAAAGTGGTGATCCTAACTGACCTAAGACAGGGAATCTTTACAAGAATAAATGATAGAAATAGTGAAAAACTGAGTTTAAATGCGTTTGGCTAAGGTGTATGTAAACTTCCGACTTCAACTGAACATGGCATAGAGTCTCACAAACCAGTCCTAGTGTTACCATGACGATTTAGCTTCCTACCCACACTCTCTCTTGCTCTTCCTTCTCTCTCATCCTTCCTTTATTCTCTCTTTCATTCCTGCCTGGGCAGACTTCCCGGTCGCTTTGTGGAGAATCTAGGTTATAGTCCAGACCATTTCTCCCCTTCCATCGCTCTCTTTCTACTCCTTTTCATATGATCTCCCTCTCTCTTTCTATTCCATTTCATATGATCTCCCTCTCTCTTTCTATTCCATTTCATATGACCTCCCTCTCTCTTTATACTCCATTTCATATGATCTCCCTCTCTCTTTCTCCTCCTTTTCATATGATCTCCCTCTCTCTTTCTACTCCATTTCATATGATCTCCCTCTCTCTTTATACTCCATTTCATATGACCTCCCTCTCTCTTTATACTCCATTTCATATGATATCCCTCTCTCTTTCTACTCCATTTCATATGATCTCCCTCTCTCTTTATACTCCATTTCATATGATCTCCCTCTCTCTTTATACTCCATTTCATATGATCTCCCTCTCTCTTTCTATTCCATTTCATATGATCTCCCTCTCTCTTTCTATTCCATTTCATATGATCTCCCTCTCTCTTTCTACTCCTTTTCATATGATCTCCCTCTCTCTTTCTATTCCATTTCATATGATCTCCCTCTCTCTTTCTATTCCATTTCATATGATCTCCCTCTCTCTTTCTATTCCATTTCATATGATCTCCCTCTCTCTTTCTATTCCATTTCATATGATCTCCCTCTCTCTTTCTATTCCATTTCATATGATCTCCCTCTCTCTTTCTATTCCATTTCATATGATCTCCCTCTCTCTTTCTATTCCATTTCATATGATCTCCCTCTCTCTTTATACTCCATTTCATATGATCTCCCTCTCTCTTTCTGTCCTTCCCTCTCTTTCTATCCCTATTTTTTTCTCCTCACAGTTCAACAAAATCCTGTTTAGTTGGACAAAGAGACACAGACAGAGACACACAGACAGAGACACATATAGAGACACAGACAGAGACACATACAGAGACACAGAGACACAGAGACACAGAGACACAGACAGACAGACAGACAGACAGACAGACAGACAGACAGACAGACAGACAGACAGACAGACAGACAGACAGACAGACAGACAGACAGACAGACAGACAGACAGACAGACAGACAGACAGACAGACAGACAGACAGACAGACAGACAGACAGACAGACAGACAGACAGACAGACAGACAGACAGACAGACAGACAGACAGACAGACAGACAGACAGATAGATAGATAGATAGATAGATAGATAGAGACACAGATAGACAGACAGACAGACAGACAGACAGACAGACAGACAGACAGACAGACAGACAGACAGACAGACAGACAGACAGACAGACAGACAGACAGACAGACAGACAGACAGACAGACAGACAGACAGACAGACAGACAGAGACACACACAGACAGACAGACAGACAGACAGACAGACAGACAGACAGACAGACAGACAGACAGACAGACAGACAGACAGACAGACAGACAGACAGACAGACAGACAGACAGAGGGTAGTCTACTCTCTCTCACCTATTTTTCTTTATATTGGGAGGAACCAATCTCAATATCCAGGTCCCATTCAGTGGGACCGAGACAGAGGGGAAGGGTGTTGATGTGACACCACCACTATCCTCTGTCCTCTGGCTCTCTCTGGTTGCATCCTAAATGTCACCCTTTTCCCGACATATATAGTGCACTACTTTTGCCCAGGGCCCATACCAAAAGTAGTGCACTATATATGGAATAGGGTGCCATTTGGGACACAATCTATGTATGGTTATCAGCAGCAGCAGCTCTATCTGCCTGTCAGGATCCATTCCATAATTCAGGAGGAGAAGGGGACTTCCTACGGCTTGACTGACAGGCAACACAAACACACAAACAACTCTTTCTCTCTCTCTCTTTCTCTCTCTCCCTCCCCCTACCTCTCTATCATTCTCTGTCGTTCTTCTTCTTTCCTACTTTCTTCTTTCCTCCCCCTCTAGTCTCTTTTCTCTTTATATCACCCTCTAAACTCCCTCTCTCTCTCTGCTCTCTATCCTTCTCCTCTTTCTCTCCCAGTCTTCCCCTCTTCTCTCTGTCTTCCCCCTTTCCTCTCTACTGTCTCTCTCTTTTTCTCCTTTCGCTACCTCGCCCTCTCTCCCTCTCCATAATGTTCCAAGGGCTTAGCAGCAGAACAGAGAACAGCTCTTCAGGGCACCAGTATTTAGCATTAGGTATGTGTGTGGGTGTGTGTGTGTGTGTGACCCAGATATTTACAAAGTTTCTAAAATAGCTCTTCAACTTCAAGCTGAGTTCCCATTCACCACGTCCCCTCCTATAGGGCACATGTATTATATGTAGGGTATTTTCAGACTTTATTGAACAGACAACGAGGATAACAGCGTGCAAAGATAGACGTTATGTCAAAAGGCAATAGGCCGGGGTTTAAACCTACTGTATGCCGACACCGTAGACGTGTACTGGAGGCTGCGGCATTACCGATTACCGCTACACCAGCCAGACTACTTCCACATTCTATACATGGCTAACATGACCAAACGTTAACACTGTTGAGCAGACGATCAGTTCAAATGTTAAACTGGTAAGTGCTTGTAACTCAACCCTCTCATTGTGTAGGTCCAGGGGTGGCTTGTCAAATACAACACACGCACACGCACACACAATACACACACACACACACACACACACACACACACACACACACACACACACACACACACACACACACACACACACACACACTCACACAGACACACACACATGTAATTAGCCACCGGGGTTTACAGTCCAGATATGGTATAAGTAGTGCTTCCAACTGCAGTGTTGCCATGTAGATGGCTACTGTAATTACTACTAGAGGCTGAGTGGTGTGTGTGTGTGTGTGTTGGCCAGAATTGTGCCCCACTTAGCCTTGGCATTCCCAATGGCTCTCATAGTGTGTAGAGCCTCCACACACACACACCTGCACACACACCTGCATACACACACACGACACACACACACACACACACACACACACTGGTGGTGAGATGTATCCGTCACACAGAATGTAACCCATTTCCGTAGCTGGAAGTGAAGGATGCTATAGCTGCCTGCTGTCCGCCCACACACACCAGACTACAGTGCCCTGTGATGTGCAGAGATGTTCTCCCTCGTATACGGATAGATAGAGGCAGACACATATTCACACACACGCAAGCAGGTAGTTGCGCACACACACTTGCATGGATGCACATATACAGTAGAACACACTTAACATGCTGTACAGATTCACTGTCTCTCACAAATACTGTCATCTCCACATAGACAAACACACCCACCCACCCACCCACCTATCTATCTATCTATCCATTTATACAGAACAAAAATAGAAACGCATCATGCAACAATTTCAAAGATTTTACTGAGTTACAGTTCATATAAGGAAATCAGTCAATTGAAATAAATTCATTAGGCCCTAATCTATGGATTTCACATGACTGGGAATACAGATATTCACAGTTAGTCATCTGTTAGTCACAGATACCTTTAAAAAAGTTAGGGTCGTGGATCAGAAACCCAGTCAGTATCTGGTGTGCCCACCATTTGCCTCATGCAGCGCAGCACATCTCCTTCTCATAGAGTTGATCAGGCTGTTGATTGTGGCCTGTGGAATGTTGTCCCACTCCTCTTCAATGGCTGGATATTGGCAGGAACTGGAACACGCTTTCGTACATGTTGATCCAGAGCATCCCAAACATGCTCAATGGGTGACATGTCTGGTGAGTATACAGGCCATGAAAGAACTGGGGCATTTTCAGCTTCCAGTAATTGTGTACAGGTCCTCGTGACATGGGGCCGTGCGTTATCATGCTGAAATATGAGGTGATGGCGGTCCCGGTATCTCTGAGCATTCAGATTGTCATCGATAAAATGCAAATGTGTTTGTTCTCTGTAGATTATGCCTGCTCATACCATAATCCCACCGCCACCATGGGGCACTCTGTTCACAACGGTTGGACATACTGCCAAATTCTCTAGCACAACGTTGGAGGCGGCTTATGGTAGAGAAATTATCTGGCAACAGCTCTGGTGGACATTCCTGCAGTCAACATGCCAATTGCACGCTCCCTCAAAACTTGGGAAATCTGGGGCATTGTGTTGCGTGACAATACTGCACATTTTAGAGTGACCTTTTATTGTCCCAAGCACAAGGTGCACCTGTGAATGTCATGCTGTTTAATCAGCTTCTTGTTATGCCACACCTGTCAGGTGGATGGATTATCTTGGCAAAGAAGAAATGCTCACTAACAGGGATGTACACAAATTTGTGCCCAAAAATAGACAGAAATAAGCTTTTTGTGGGGATGGGTACTTTTATTTTACCTCATGAAACATGGGACCAACACTTTACATGTTGCGTTTATATTATTGTTCAGTGTACATACAATCTAATGTCCAAAGCCAGAGATTGCAGAAGTTCCAGGTTTCAGTGCAATTTATGGCTTCAATAAGCACTAAGGCGCGTGTCCAGTCCCTTGCCCACACTCAGCCACAGTCCACCACTGTTAATATCAAACCCTTAATGTACTGGGCTCAGAGCTAAAGCCTTAATGAAGTGATAGGAGTGGACTGAAGTAGAGCATAGAGACCAGCCTGGAGGGGAAGGTCAAGGGTCAGCTCTGTCTATGGGGTTCACTTCTACTCGTACAATGTATAATTTATACTATACTGTACTGTAGTGTCTAATACTCATCCACGCACACTGTAGATATGTGAATGCATTGACATCGCATGGGAACACACACACATACCATGCACACTGACGCCACACACAGATTCACACACACACACACACACACACACACACACACACACACACACACACACACACACACACACACACACACACACACACACACACACACAGACACACACACACACACACACACACACACACACACACACACACACACACACACACACACACACACACACACACACACACACACACACACACACACACACACACTCACCACATATGCTGCTACTGTCTATTATCTATCCTGTTGCCTAGTCACTTTACCCCTCCCTATATGTACATATCTACCTCAGTTACCTTGTATTCCTGCACATCGACTCGCTGCTGCTACTCCCTGTATATAGACATGTTATTTTGACTCATTATTGTCATTCGTTATTCACTGTGTATTTATTACTCATGTCACTATTTGTATATACTGTATATATATATTTATTTATTTATTTATTTATCTTTAACTCTGCATTGTTGGAAAAGGGCCCATAAGTAAGCATTTCCCTGGTAGTCTACACCTGATGTTTATGAAGCATTTGACAAATTCAATTTCATTTGAAAGCATATGTATGTCAGTCTGTGTGGGAAGAAACCTCTGATATTATATTATATACACACATTCTGCATACTCACTGACACATGCTGCATACCCACTGACACACATTCTGCATACTCACTGACACATGCTGCATACTCACTGACACACATGCTGCATACTCACTGACACACATGCGGCATACTCACTGACACACATGCGGCATACTCACTGACACATGCTGCATACTCACTGACACACATGCTGCATACTCACTGACACACATGCTGCATACTCACTGACACACATGCGGCATACTCACTGACACACATTCTGCATACTCACTGACACATGCTGCATACTCACTGACACACATGCTGCATACTCACTGACACACATGCGGCATACTCACTGACACACATGCGGCATACTCACTGACACATGCTGCATACTCACTGACACACATGCTGCATACTCACTGACACACATGCTGCATACTCACTGACACACATGCGGCATACTCACTGACACACATTCTGCATACTCACTGACACACATGCTGCATACTCACTGACACACATGCTGCATACTCACTGACACACATGTTGCATACTCACTGACACATGCTGCATACTCACTGACACACATGCTGCATACTCACTGACACACATGCTGCATACTCACTGACACACATGCTGCATACTCACTGACACACATGCTGCATACTCACTGACATACATGCTGCATACCCACTGACATACATGCTGCATACTCACTGACATACATGCTGCATACCCACTGACATACATGCTGCATACCCACTGACATACATGCTGCATACCCCCTGACACATCACATATGGTATACACTTGCTCAACATAAAGTGTATGCTGCACACATTAAGTTCAATAGATAAAACAAATA
>NC_034193.2:51875163-51885163 GCF_002021735.2 Oncorhynchus kisutch | reverse complement strand
AGCAAGACAAAGGAGCTGATTGTGGACTACAGGAAACGGAGGGCTGAGCACATCGCCATCCACATCGACAGGGCTGTAGTGGAGCAGGTCAAGGTCCTCGGTGGCTACATGGTGAATTATCATGGTCCACACACACCAACACTGACATGAAGAAGGCACAAAGTTCCTCGGTGGCTACATGGTGAATTATCATGGTCCACACACACCAACACTGACATGAAGAAGGCACAAAGTTCCTCGGTGGCTACATGGTGAATTATCATGGTCCACACACACCAACACTGACATGAAGAAGGCACAAAGTTCCTCGGTGGCTACATGGTGAATTATCATGGTCCACACACACCAACACAGACATGAAGAAGGCACAACAGCGCCTCTTCCTCCTCAGGAGGCTGAAAAGATGTGTAACAGGCCCACAGATGTTCAAAAACTTCTACAGCTGCACCATTGAGAGCATCTTGATTGGTTGCATCACTGCTAGGTATGGCAACAGCTCGGCATCCGACCGCAAGGTGCTTCAGAGGGTAGTGCGTACAGCCCAGTACATCACTGGGGCTGAGCTCCCTGTCATCTTGGACCTCTGTACCAGGTGGTGTCAGAGGAAGGGCCTAAAAATTGTCAAAGAGTCCAGCCACCCAAGTCACAGTCTGTTCTCTGTACTGTCTGGGATGATGGTGTTGATGTGAGCCATGAGCAGCCTTTAAAAGCATTTCATGGCTACATATGTGAGCGCTACGGGCGATAGTCATTTAGACAGCTTGCCTTTGTGTTCTTGGGCACAGGGAACATGGGGGTCTGCTTGAAACCTGTACATGTAAACCTGGGTCAGGGAGAGATTGAAAATGTCAGTAAAGACACTTGCCAGCTGGTCAGCACATACCGTGAGTACGTGTCCTGGTAATCTGTCTGGCCCGCAGCCTTGTGAATGTTAACCTGTTTAAAGGTCTTACTTACATTGGTTACGGATAGCGAGATCACACAGTCATCTGGAACAGCAGGTGCTCTCATGCATGGTTCAGTGTTGCTTGTCTCGAAGCGAGCATAGAAGGCATTTAGCTTGTTTGGTAGGCTTGCATCACTGGGCAGCTTGCGGCTGGGTTTCCCTTTGTAATCCGCTTTAGTTTGCAAGCCCTGTCACATCAGACGAGCGTCAGAGCCGGCGTAGTAGGAACCGATCTTAGTCCCGTAATGATGCTTTGGCTGTTTGATGGCTCGTCGGAGGTCTGTCACTTTTCAAGAACACCTGTAGCTAACTTTCACCCTCTGGGTAATATTTATCATTTTTGATACGACCTCGCCCTTTCGTCCTATGTTACTAGTTCTATTACTGAAACGATGACAGACTGCCACAGTAAAACTGTTCGTAAGGTGTCCTCTGTTTGGTAAAGTGTGTTTCTAGAGCCTTTTCTCTGTATTTAACCTGTGTACTAACACTATCAGTCTCTGTCTCCTGCTCTCAGCGGGGTGTTCACCTTGGACAGACAGGGACACATCAACCTCTCCAGCTTCCTCTCCTCCTTTTGTCCCCATTCAGTACACAGAGCAACCCACGCACTGCAGCCTCCCAGTCTCCATAGACTAACTCTGGAACACTCTCCCTCACATAGAGGAGCATCGAGTCCTTGGGAGACTTTAACACCACCAGATACAACTGTCCACCGTTTAAACTCCTGTAGGACAGTTCTTGTCTCAGGGATCACTGTGACACTGCATACCATTAATCATCTCACTGATTTGTTCTGTATTTATGTTAATGTGGCCCAAATTGCCCTCTAACATGCTCCTTGATTTTCTCAAAAACAAGACTGGCATCACATTCGTTACATTTACGTAACTCAAAGCAGAATTATATTACACAGCTTAATTCTTTTGAAAGCTTCAAACACACATGCCTTACTGCTCAAAATGTATCTCATGGCACCATTCGGCAGGGAAAATGAACTTAGCAGTCTTATAAGAGGAATATTTATTTCAAGCTTATTGCTCTTATACAAGCTGACTCCACGCTAGAGGAGGCTCACATTAACACACAGGCAGAGACGAGGGTCATAACGTTTGTTACAGGCAGCTGGCCTTTGGATGCGGCAGCCATTTTGAATTGGCCAATGGATTCCTTCCTCAAACAAAGCAGCGGTGCTTCAGCGATGCTTCAAATGAACTATTCCTACTAGTGGAACTGAATGAAGTGGCCTGGCTGGTCTGGCTGTAATGCCACGACCTCTGGCACACGTCTACATTGTCGGATTGAAATCCAGCCTACTGCCCTTTGCTACAACCTTTCTCTCTTTCCCACTGGCATCCTCTGTCACCATCTGTTCAATAAAATAAAAAAATTTAAGATGTTAAAGTGTCTCTCTTAATGTTGTGGGTAAATAAATAAATAACTAAATAAGTAAGTACGCAGATACAGTAAGACAGCCCCTGTGAGTCAGTGTCTGAATCCCAAATGGCACCCTATGCCCTACATAGTGCACTACGTTTGACAAGAGCCCTATGGGCCCAGGTCAAAAGTAGTGCACTATGTGGGATAGGGTACAATTTGGGACGCAAACTAGTTAGAAGATGGTGTTGTGTTTGCTTAGCATAGCTAATGTCCCTGGGGTTTAGACACTGTGAGGCTTGTACATAAGCGTTGACATTAGACGCTGTCACAAGTGCTACGTCGACCCCTAGCTTCAGCAGAACACCAGATGGCAGAAGAGTCACCCGTAAAGTCAAACGTGTGTGTATATCACAGTGGGTGTGTTCAGATGACAGCAGCACCCTATGGAGACGAGTCCTGGGGCGGGTGAGCAGTAAGTGGAGAAACAATGGAAGACAGTGTCTTTGTTGTACATGGATTATAAATAAAGCGTCTACATGTGTGTGTTCCAGAGAGAGAGAGAGGGGGAGAGAGAGAGGGAGAGAGAGGGAGAGAAAGGGGGAGAAAGGGAGAGAGAGGGGGAGAGAGGGGGAGAGAGGGAGAGAGAGAGAGAGATTATGTGTTTAGATCAGTATGTAATAAGATTTAATTGAACTACAGCATTCATCCAGGCTTTTGAAAAATGTATCTAAAGAGTTTGGGAATCCCTGAGAAGAGTGATCTCTGATGCTAGATACTGTTCCTTCTATTTGAAAAACATCGTTCTGCTCTTGCACAGCCTTCACATTACTTCAGATAGTCTGACATCACAAGGGAAGGATCAAGGATCATACAAAGCCCTACACATCTCATCCTCCTCTCCTCCTGTCTCCTCTCCTTCCCTCACTTCTCCTCTGCTATTCAAGACAGCCAAGCCTTCAAGTGTGACTCTCACACTCTGACAGATGATTAGAAGACCCAGACCTAGATTTCTGCCATTACATGGCCCTCCTCGGGCTATGGAGCGGTAAACACACACATCTTGGAAAAAAAGGGTTCCAAAAGGGTTTATGCGGCTGTCCCAACAGGAGAACCCTTTTTGGTTCCAGGTAGAATTATTTTGGTTCCATGTAGAATCCTCTGTGGAAAGGCTTCTACATGGAACCCAAAAGGGTTCTACCTGGAACAAAAAGTGTTTCTTCAAAGTGTACTCTTATGGACAGCCAAATAACACTTTTCGGGTCTAGATAGCACCATTTTTTCTAAAAGTGTACATGCAGTTTCACTTCAAACACTAAAAGAGGTCAAAACCATCAAAGCATCTCAAGTGTTTACATGTGCACGCACGCATGTGTGTGTGTGTGTATATGGGTGTTTGAATGTGTGTGTGTGTGTGTATATGGGTGTGTGAATGTGTGTGTGTATATGGGTGTGTGAATGTGTGTGTGTGTGTAAATGGGTGTGTGAATGTGTGTGTGTGTATATGGGTGTGTGAATGTGTGTGTGTGTATATGGGTGTGTGAATGTGTGTGTGAGTGTACGCATCATATGAGAGACTTTCTTAGATTACAGGGACCAGTCTGTCACCTTGTGTTGGAAATGTGCGTAGCAACAATCTCAACGGGGGACTTGTGTTGAGAAAGATGAGCTGCCTGATAGAAATGAATGGATGGACCAGAGGGAAGGAAGAAAATGAGGCTTGAAAGAGATGAGGGAGAAAACCAAAGTGAGGGAAAGAGATAAAACACTTAATGAGTGTTAGGGACATGGAGGGAAGCGATGCACAGGATGCCATAGGGAAATAAAGTGGTCTGAGGAGGAGAGAGGCAGTGCTAAATTTGTCAATTGGTGCCGGAACAAAAAGTGAGCCAAGAGGGGGATGATTTGGGGGGCTCTGAAGTACCAGGACGCATTAATAAAAATCACCTTTATAATAAAGCATTGCAGGCATTATCCTCGCTTGTGTGTGCTGCAGTAGAAGAGTAAAGCCACTTGCAGATGATGCACAGATGAAGCCACAAGCATCGAGTTCAGAAATGTTTGGGGGCCTTTTATAAGCGCATTTCATGCAACTCTACATCATTTTAGATGATTGGAAACTTCAGCAGAATCTGTTTTAATACCTCACAGATGATGGAGATGACAGGCTATACTGACACTGACAAGAGTCTGAGATCAAGAAAAACAACCTTGTCATGAATCCATCATTAGTGGGACTAGGTAGGTGGAGACAGATATTGTTCAATATGAGGAGGAAATTACAGTCCTACAAAAAGCTTCCCAGTTTCACTGACTCACCCGGTGCACAGTTCACTTAATGGCGATGGCCGACGTGCTCGTGCCAAACTCCTATCTCTCTGCGAAGACGTCTATGTTGGTTCACTACTACAGGACTAGTAAAGACCCAGTGCACTTACTTTTGTTGAAAACATTGCTTTCACAAAATGGGACAGGGCAACATCTCTTACAATTCCAACTATTGAATCCTGCAAGATACTGTTCTTAATTCTAAGCAGAGATGCTTCAAAGAATGTTGCCCGCCCTACAGACATCTACATCGGTCCACTAATACTAGTAAAAGCCCAGTGCACTACTTTTGTGATGATCTTTTCCTCCCAACTTTTTCAGGGGGTGTTGCAGCACCCTCAGCACCCCTACTTCCAGTGGCTGTGCTATTGATCCTCTGTGGCTAAATGACAGGCCTACTCCTGATGGAGTCATCTAAATGATGTCACTTCTTTCTGAACACACAGCAGTAATCACATCACTTTGGCACAACGTATTTAGATTGTTCAGGGCTGCTGAGGCACCTCCGTCTCCCTTCGCACGGCTATGATTCTACAAGGAAAATACATGATGAAGTGCAACGCAAGGAGAGACGTTTTGCAGGCTCATGTCTATCAGAAGAGAGAGAGGGAGAGAGACCATAGAAAGTGAATGTCATTCTGGTTCTGCGGGAGACAGCGATGACCATGAACCCCGGGCCGGACCAACACAAATCCATTCGTAGAATATCAGGCACATTTTCACGTTACTTTTTAGGGGGCGTGAGAATTACAGAGGAGGCAGCTTGAATTGTTCATGCCACCAGAGGTACCGGATCCTGGTAAATGGGTTCCAGAACGAAACAGTCCAAAACTGAGAGGTATATACTGTTCCGGTAGGAACTGCTTCAAATAAAACACTGGAGAGAGGAGGGGGAGAGAGGAGAGGGAGAGAGGGAGGGGGAGAGAGGAGGGGGGAGAGGAGGGGGGAGAGAGAGAGGGAGAGGAGGGGGAGAGAGGAGGGGGAGGAGAGAGAGGGGGAGAGAGGGACAGAGAGGGAGAGAGAGGGGGAGAGAGGAGGGGGAGAGAGGAGGGGGAGAGAGGGAACAGAGAGGGAAGAAGAGAGGGAGAGAGGAGGGGGAGAGAGGAGTGGGGAGAGAGGGACAGAGAGGGAGAGAGAGAGGGAGAGAGAGGGGACAGAGAGAGGGAGAGAGAGGGACAGAGGAGGGGGAGAGGAGGGGGAGAGAGGAGGGGGAGAGAGAGGGAGAGAGAGAGGGAGAAGAGGAGGGGGAGAGAGGAGGGGGAGAGAGGACAGAGAGAGGGACAGAGAGAGGGACAGAGAGAGGGAAGAGAGAGGGAGAGAGAGAGGGAGAGAGAGGGAGAGAGAGAGGAGAAGAGGAGGGGGAGAGAGGGGGGGGAGAAGGGGGAGAGAGAGGGGAGGAGAGGAGAGAGGGAGGGGAAGAGGGACAGAGAGGGAAGAGAGGGACAGAGAGAGGACAGAGAGAGGACAGAGAGAGGGACAGAGGAGAGGAGAGAGAGAGGAGAGAGAGAGAGGGAGAGAGGAGGGAAGAGAGAGGAGGAGAGAGGAGGGGAGAGAGGAGGGGAGAGAGGAGGGGGAGAGAGGGACAGAGGAGAGGGAGAGAGAGGGAGAGAGGAGGGGAGAGAGGAGGGGAGAGAGGGACAGAGAGAGGAGAGAGAGGGAGAGAGGGACGAAGAGAGGACAGAGAGAGGGGAGAGAGGAGAAGAGAAGAGAGAGAGAGCGAAGAAGAGAGGGAGAGAGGAGGGGGAGAGAGAGGGGGAGAAGGACAGAGAGGAGAGAGAGGACAGAGAGAGGAGAGAGAGAGGGAGAGGAGAGGAGAGAGGAGGGGGAGAGAGGAGGGGAGAGGGAGAGAGAGGACAGAGAGGGGACAGAGAGAGGAGAGAGAGAGGGAGAGAGAGGGAGAGAGAGAGGGAGAGAGGAGGGGAGAGAGGAGGGAGAGAGGGGACAGAGAGGGAGAGAGAGTGACAGAGAGAGGGAGAGAGAGAGGGAGAGAGAGGAGAGAGAGAGAGAGAGGGAGAGAGGAGGGGGAGAGAGGAGGGGGAGAGAGGGACAGAGAGGGAGAGAGGGAGAGAGAGGGAGAGAGAGGGACAGAGAGAGGGACAGAGAGAGGGAGAGAGAGAGGGAGAGGAGGGGGGAGAGGAGGGGGAGAGACAGAGAGGGAGAGAGAGTGACAGAGAGAGAGAGAGAGAGGAGAGAGAGGAGAGAGAGAGAGGAGAGAGGAGGGGAGAGAGGAGGGGGAGAGAGGGACAGAGAGGGAGGAGAGGGAGAGAGGACAGAGAGAGGGACAGAGAGAGGGGAGAGAGAGAGGGAGGAGAGGGGGGAGAGAGGAGGAGGGAGGAGAGAGGAGGGGAGAGAGGGACAGAGAGGGAGAGAGAGGGACAGAGAGAGTGGGAGAGAGATAGAGGGAGAGAGAGGGAGAGAGCGACAGACACAGAGAGAGTAGAGGGAGGGTGAGGAGCAGGAGGGGGAGGTGAAGAAATAGAGAAAGGAGATAGAGAGAGAAACATGGCGATTGTGAAGGATCAAAGCATTAGCATGCTACATCTTTTGGCGCCCACACACTCCTCTACACCCTCCTTCTGTTCTCTCCTTTGTTTTGCTCACCACCTGTCATTCTTTCCTAATCCATGTTTTTCTTTCATTAGAATGTCCTCTTCAGAATCCTATCTGTCAAATCCTTTTCTACATATTTTCTCTCTCAATTCAATTCAATTCAAAGGGCCGTATTGGCATGGAGACACTATGTTTACACTTTGCAATACTCAATCAAAAATGAACAGTAAACATTTACACTACAGTTCCAAAGGAATAGAGACATTTCAGATGGCATATTATGGCTAAAGTATAACGATGTGCAAATAGTTAAAGTACAAAATGCTGCTGTGATGGCACACTGTGTGTGGTATTTCACCCAATAGATATGGGAGTTTATCAAAATTGGATGTATTTCCTAATTCTTGAAGGTGTCTGTGTAATCTCAGGGAAATATGTGTCTCTAATATGGTCACACATTTGGAAGGAAGTCAGGAAGTGCATCTCAGTTTCTACCTCATTTTGTGGGCAGTGTTCACATAGCCTGTCTTCTCTTGAGAGCCAGGTCTGCCTACAGCACCTTCTCTCAATAGCAAGGCTATGCTCACTGAGTCTGTACATAGTCAAAGACTTCCTTCATTTTGGGTCAGTCACAGTGGTCAGGTATTCTGCCATTGTGTACTCTTTGTTTAGGGCCAAATAACATTCTAGTTTGCTTTTTTGTTAATTCTTTCCAATATGTCAAGTAATTATCTTTTTGTTTTCTCATGATTTGGTTGGGTCTAATTGTGCTGCTGTCCTGAGTCTCTGTGGGGTCTGTTTGTGTTTGTAAACAGAGCCCCAGGACCAGCTTGCTGAGGGGACTCTTCTCCAGGTTCGTCTATCTGTAGGTGATGACTTTGTTACGGAAGGTTTGGGAATCGCTTCCTTTTAGGTGGTTGTAGAATTTAACAGCTCTTTTCTTGATTTTGATCATTAGCTGGTATCGGCCCTAATTCTACTCTGCATGCATTATTTGGTGTTTAACGTTGTACACTGAGGAGATGACATTTAATTCCAATTAAAATGCATTAAAATGGAGCTGGTCCCCCCTATGCTGCTATAACAGCCTCCACTCTTCTGGGAAGGCTTTCCACTAGATGTTGGAACATTGCTGTGTGGACTTGCTTCCATTCAGCCACAAGAACATTAGTGAGGTCAGGCACTGATGTTGAGCGATTAGGCCTGACTCGCAGTCGGCTGTTCCAATTCATCCCAAAGGTGTTTGATGGGTTAAGGTCAGGCATCCTGGTGCAGGCCAGTCAAGTTCTTCCACACCGATCTCAACAAACCATTTCTGTATGGACCTCACTTTGTGCACAGGGGCATTGTCATGCTGAAACAAGAAAGGGGCTTCCCTAAATTGTTGCCACACAGTTGGAAGCACAGAATCGTCTAGAATGTAATTGTATGCTGTAACGTTAAGATTTTCCTTCACTGGAACTAAGGGGCCTAGCCCGAAACATGAAAAGCAGCCCCAGACCATTATTCCTCCTCCACCAAACTTTACAGTTGGCACTATGCCTTTGGGCAGGTAGCGTTCTCCTGGCATCTGCCAACCCAGATTCGTCTGTCTGACTTCCAGATGTTGAAGCGTTATTCATCACTCCAGAGTCCAATGGAGGCTAGTTTTACACCACTCCAGCCGACGCTTGGCATTGCTCATGGTGATCTTAGGCTTGTGTGTGGCTGCTCGACCATGGAAACCCATTTCATGAAGCTCCCGACGAACAGTTATTGTAATGATGTTACTTCCAGAGGCAGTTTGGAACTCGGTAGTGAGTATTGCAACCGAGGACAGATGATTTATTATGCTCTACGCACTTCAGCGGTCCCGTTCTGTGAGCTCGTGTGGCCTACCACTTTGCGCCTGAGCTGTTGTTGCTTCTAGACGTTTCCACTTCACAATAACAGCACTTGACTAGGGCAGCTCTGGCAGAGCAGAAATTGATGACAAACTGACTTGTTGGAAAGGTGGCATCCTATGACGGTGCCCACGTTTGAAGTCACTGAGCTCTCCAGTAAGACCATTCTAATGCCATGTCTATGGCAGGTGTGATAGTTTTATTACACTTGTCAGAAACGGGTCTGGTTGAAAATTGCCAAAACCACTAATTGAAGGGGCGGTCTACATACTTCTGTATATACAGTATAGTTGTATTTCATTTACTAACCTTTATTTAACTAGGGCAAGTCAGTTAAGAATAAATAGGAACACGTCTCAGGGGGCAGAGCGACAGATCTTTACCTTGTCAGCTCGGGGGATTGCTGATCATGCAACCTTACAGTTGCTAGGTCCAATGCGGTAACACCACTAGGCTACTGCCCGCCCCCATGTGTCATATGTTGACGACGGTTGCGGGTCTCAAGCTATGCACCCACTGTCTTACCCCCAAACGGGGGGCCCCCTGTGGAAAGAAAGTGGGTCGTGTTATTTTAGCCATTCTACACTACACACCTTTTTGCTGTACCATGGCTTTTCATATGTTGGATGGTTATTTCCACCAACACCCGCTTCCATGCCATTTATTATAGCAGGCCCTATGCCAAAGAGGAATCAACAAAGCATGGAGAAGACTTGAGCCTTGTTTGTTTGTTAGTAAAACATTGGGGGTGTGTAGATGTATACACGGTCGTCGGTCATTTGGTAAAAAGCCATTGAACATTTGCTCAGTACATAGTTTTTTTGGATGGACGGTGTTTTCAATATCTGTTCTTAGGTTTATGCATTCTTCATCAAAACCATCGGCCATTGTCTCTCTCTCTCCTGTCTCTCTCTCT